>NW_027176329.1:5286613-5316613 GCF_023349555.1 Cebidichthys violaceus | reverse complement strand
ACTGAGGGAACCCTCAGTTCGTGGCGGTGTTGCAGTTACATAATTTAACCAGATGGTGGCAGCACCCTCCTGGAAATGCTGAGCCTCAACTTTATGTGTGTGTGTGTGTGTGTGTGTGTGTGTGTGCACCTGTTAGGATTGTTCCTACCATCAGCTATGCACTGTAGCTATTACAAAAAGTACCACCTGCACAAACGACAGCTTTCCACCATTTAAAAAGACAATTTCACTAAAACGTTGGATCCGTTTCATTCACACGAGGGCTTCAATGTAATACACTCCACTTCTCACACACACACACACACACACACACACACACACACACACACACACACACACACACACACACACACACACACACACGTCATTTTTCCCAGCTCCTTCATCCTTTCAGCATATGAAGGTGTGTGTGTGTGTGTGTGGGGGGGGGGGGAGAGATCCCATAAAATTATTTTATCATCCCACTCCCTCCCTTTCATCTCTCCCCGCCAATAACGCCTCACCTGCCCCTAACCCCTCTGGCCATGGGACCTTCCAAACCCCCACCTATCCCAACCACCTTGTATATATGCGAACAAATCAAACACACCAAACCCCCCCTTCTCTCGAAAATGTCACGGCACACGGGACAAACTCTTTTTTTGGGGGGGATTTCAGCGTCAAATTTCACCCACCGTCCCAACGCACTACTGGGGGGGGGGGGCAGTTTGACAGCAGCCGCTTGGATGGAGACCAACCCCCCCCCACTAATACTACCACTCTACTCATCCTATCAGTAGAGAGAGAAAGAGAGAGAGAGAAAGAGAGAGAGAGAGAGAGAGAGAGAGAGGGCAGATGATGTATCTGTCTTCTGCAGTTGACATGGCCAGTGTGTGTGTGTGTGTGTGTGTGTGTGTGTGTGTGTGTGTGTGTGTGTGTGTGTGGTTTAGAAGGGGGTGCAGGGTCACTGTCAGGGAATTAGAAAAAGGGGGAATAAGTGAGAGAGAGAGAGAGGGGTTGGGGTGGAGGGCTAGGATGGCTGGAGGGGTCCCAAACTCACCCCCTTCCCCCCTTCCTGGTTGCCCACCCACCCCGCCTCGGTCACGCCTGTCAGGGGCCACTGACAGACGGCGCGTGGGTTTCTCTGTGTGTGTGTGTGTGTGTGTTTGAGGGGAGGGAGTGGGGGGGGGGCGCTGTTTGGCGTGTGGAGGTCAGAGGTCAGACACATGGTCTCGGCCACTTCGCGCCTCGCAGTGACACACACACACACACACACACACACACACACACACACACACACACACACACACACAAGCTGCCTGCCTTTCCCACCTGTCCCCTGTCACATTCAATACCAAACACACACACACACACACACACACACACACACACACACACACACACACACACACAAATCTGCAACTGCTGTAATGAGAAGACTTTTCAAATCAGCTGTGAAACTGAAAAAAAACTGCACTGAACAAAAAACGAGTAACAACATTATATTCAGGGCTGCAACTGTTACTTGTACCATCAATTAATTTCTTGATCGTTTAGTTTCTAAAATGTAAAAAAATTGTGGGGAAAAAAACCGGTGACGTCTTCAGTTTGTTGGCTTTGTTCAATCAACAGCCTAAAACCTAAAGACATTAAATCTACTGTCACACGAGACAAAGAAACTAGAGTATATTTGGAATATTTGCTTGAATAATGAGTGAAAGAATTGAAATATTACAGCTCTAATTATGTCAGATATTACGCAGTAAAGAGAAACAGGAAAGACTTTTAATTTGAAAGTTGAACATTTTACGGTCAAAAACGGTCAAAAGAGCGTGAATGGTTAGGAAACTTCAACTTCAACACAAAAACTACCTTTGGCCAAACAAACATGGCAGCAGTTTTGAGAAAGTTGAGAAATATAATGTAAAAAACTTAAAAAAAAAAAAAAGAGTTACAACCTCTGAATGAAATTAAAAGTTACTCCATCTTAAATGTTATAAAGTCAGAGATGAAGTAAAATATAACGGTTCTACAAAAACTAGAAAAACTTTCAATGTAACGGACTAAAGAATGAGGAAACATTCGCAAAGTGTATTAAAAGTTTCACATTTGCGTCACATTTTCTCTCCCTGCTGGTTTTGAAATCAACGCCTCTGAGAAAACAGACGACGCGTATCGCGTCTCATTTTAATGACCATCACGGCTGAAAAGGAAGAGCAGAGCTGTGTTATCTGAACACGTTGGTCCGCATTTTAATGAGAACACATTCGGCTTCAGACGAGCGGAGAACATGCGGCATGTACAAGGTAGACTGTAGCAGCATTATGTCTTCCATACTGAATCCTTCAGCAGATATTTGACTTACAAATGATGCCACCCTACTGTGTTTATTGTATTCCATAGTCTACATACTGTGCTGTGTGTTGACCATTAACAAGTTTACAGCTTGTTGGATATTTATGTGGTTGAGCAGCAGGCCTTGCCTTGAAATTATGTATGTTTTATACCCAAAACATGATGCGAGCCTCGAATATATTCACACAGTAGAACTTTGTCAGATCGCACCGTACTTAAATCTGGAAATAAGACGTTCCTAATTTCTGCACCAGGTGAATACTGTGGATTTAGTTTTCCATCTCCGGAGCTGCAGTCTGCTCCTGGCTCCTCTCGCCTTCACCCCTGTGCTGAGGAACGATCCGCTCCATGGTTTAATGAGTCCTTGTAGCTCAGCGAGAGGGAGTGAGCACAGTCTCTCACCAATACAAACCCAAGTCATTCTGGATTATTGGTGAGTGTTATTTGGCTATCTGACACTCGCGTGACAACAGGAGGAGCCAGTTCGCTAGTTCACCTTCACTTTTCCTGTTAGCGTCGCTCCTCCTTCACTATGTCCCTCACCTCCTACCTCTCTTTGTCCTCCACTCGGTCCCTCCTTGATTTATTCGGATCTCTCTCACACTTCCTCTCTTCCTCTTCTCCCTCAGCTGTAATACTACCATCTGACTTCTCTCTGCCCCCCACCCCTCCACCCGCTTTCCATCTCCACCTGTTTTCCTTCCCTTAATTCCTCCAATCCCAGCCTCTCTTTCTCACATCCTCACCTTCAATACATCATTTTTGAAGCATACTCTTTTCATACATTTTGCACAAACGGTCGTGGAGCTGCTCTGGAAACGGAGGCGCACGTCGGGGTGGAGATGATTCTCATTAGGGTGGAGGGAGTTGGCTTCTGGCAAACCTGAGGGTGAGCGAGCTGGTAACTAGCTCACCTGTGACACTTGCTGTGGCTCCACCACAGTGAGAGCAAAACCGGAGCCTGGTCTCATGAAAATAACGAGTCCTTGCGATGCAAAAAACAAAGAGAATGCAAACGGAGATATTGTTAACATGCTTTGAAAAACAACTGTTACTGTGGAAAGCTGTTCTTCATGCAATATCCACTGTGTGCGGCATCAATATGTGTGTTAAAGCTACCAAAGGACTACATGAAACTGATCTTTACATATATTTTAAGTAATTTCAGAGTCTGCTTCCTAATAATCGTCCGCTTCCTGTCTCTTTTTCCACTGCTTCAGCCTGATGTTACTGTAGGTCTCCCATTAAGGGTCCACCAAAAAAAACCCCCACATGATTTCTGGCCAACGAGTCTCTCCCTCCGTGTCTTCATCCCTTCAGCCACACACCACCCCCCCCCCCTCCTCCAGCAGTGGTCAGCCGCAGCGGTCACGGCACCACTGGACAGCGCTCCGCTAGCACAGGACACACAGACTCGTTGCCAGGCAACAGCAACGAAAGATCACTGTGTGTGCGCGTGTGTGTCCACATGCGCGCACAACTCTGTCTGTGTGTGTGCTTGTCTGCTCCTCGCATGTTTGTGTGTGCACCTGTGAGAGTGTTAATCATTAAGAATAAACATGATTCGCTGCCTGCAGCTGTGTGAGGCAAACGGAGCGCCGAATGCTAATGTCTCCACTCGTGTTTACACTTTATCAAACGCTATTGAAGGAATGTTACGTTTTTCAAATTAACATCACCGATAAGAAAAAGGCAAAATCAGAACTGTAGTTCACATTAATTCAGCCGGCAAAGCTGAACAATTTTGAAGGAATTAGGATGTTTCCATAGGTTGTTAAGAATGTGTTTCATTGTTACAGTTTTATGTCAATACGTGAGGAAAAAACTCTTTTCAGTGTTTTCTACAGAAATACCAACCACTTCCTGTCTTCAAAAGGCCGATAATATCTTCAGGATCTGTGCGAGCAAAACACACACACACACACACACACACACACACACACACACACACACACACACACACACACACACACACACACACGCACACGCACAAAAACCATAATTCCAGCACGCCCACGCAGGCTTTGCTAACGCTGATCTGTACGGAGTCGATACCGCTCATAAGTGACTTGTTTCATGCTTCCATACACTGAGGAGCGTATGAGTAACGGCGTGTCTGGACGTCGTTTGTATGAGTTTATGCACAACTGTGTATTGCGCACACATGCAGCGTGCGTGTGTGTGTGTGAGTCAGAGACAGAGAGTCATTACACGAGCGTGCTCGTACGCATGTGTGCTTGCGGGCGCGCGCAAGCGCTTTCCCGAATATGTCTCTAGAGTGTTTATTATATCCGATACAGTACCTCTTTCTCGCACCACATATTTCTGTGCCGATCGATTCTTCTGACTCCCGACAAGACAATAATCGCACCTCCCTCCCTCTCTCCTTCCCTCCACCATTATTACTGCCCTCCCCGAGGAGCACAACGCGAGGATGGAGGGATGGAAACAGAGAAATAGAAGGAAGGGAGGACAAGAGAAAAGGAGGAAATGGCCACTGTGTGTTACTCCCCCCCCCAGAATCGCGCAGATAGAGGGAGAAAACGGGAAGATGGAAACGAGTGAGCAAGGAAGATGAAGACGAAGACGAGCAGATGCTGAAAATTTAGGGGGATTTTTAGGGTGGATAATGGTGGAGGCTGGGAGACATGACAGAGGTGGTTTCAAAGAGAGAATACAAGGGGAGGAAAGAGACAGAAAATGGCAGAGGGAGTGATGGGACAGTAGGGAGGACGCACGAGGGGGAGGGAGAAAAAAACAAATGAGAAGAGAAGATGAAAAAATGCACTAGCGAATGACAAACAGGCAACAACAACAACAAAAAAGTAGGAATCTGATGATAATGGCTGAAGGTGGAAAAAAATAACGAGGTGTGGTGGAAAAGGGAATTTGAGGGAAAAATCCCCCCCCCCCCAAAAAAAAAGAAACAGAAGGGTGGATAGGAAGAGCAGAGTGAGTGGAATGGGTGAGTAGGGGGGACGCTGGAACAGTTAGTGAGGAACAGAGGAAGGAAGTTCATGAGCAAAAAAGAGGGGCACTAATTTAGAACATGCGGGATGAATGAGAGAATCTGCAGTGAACACAAGTGAAGTGAAAACGAAAGGAATTAAAGTGAAAAAAGAAACGCGTGTGGAGCGGAGTGAGACTGCAGTGAGACGGTGCGTCCCTGCAGGAAATAACAGGAAGCAAAAAAAGATAGTGACAATTGGACTAACAAAGACACACAGCCTCGCCTTGATGGTGTGTGTGTGTGTGTGAGCAATTGGACGAGGGGGGGGGGGGGGCCTAGATTGTGTGTAACAGAGTCGATGACAAAATGAACAGACAAGACCAAAAGATGAGAAGAGATCAGAAGAGAGAAGAAAGAAAAAGGGTCAGATAAAAACCGAACTGTGTCATCACATTAATAACGCAGAAGAGGAATCAAAATAAAGACTCACGGATCAAACCTAAAATCAAACTATAAAAAATGCAAAGAAGGTGTATTGTGTCCCGAAAGAGACTGCTTTTGAAACTATTTCCTTGTGAAAAAAATGTGTTAATTGTATGTATTTCTGTCTGAAAACATGCAGTCCGGAACATTTTTCTAGTGAAATGAAACAAAATATTTTTAAAAAAATACAAAAATAACAATAATATAATTTGTTCAGACCCTCAGTACTAACCTGACCACCACATTCATTCAATGGGGGCTGAAAGGATCTCATAAGTCCAGAGATGGCAGAATTTTCTCCACCCATAGGAGATCATATTATCCTTCAATTTGGAGTTATGAGGTTGTCATGTGACTGCAGAGATATTTATGTTCAGACTGTTTGGATTCAGGGTGAAAATCCCAGTAGTGTGTGAGTGTGTGTGTGTGTGTGTGTGTGTGTGTAAAAACAACAGCCCGTCTAAAAATCAAGCCTTTCCTGTCTGTTTTTGTGACGCCGCTGATTCTGATTCAGGATCTGATCTTGCGTCTTGGTGCAAAACCACTGAATGAATGGCCGACTGTATGAGGCGCGTAGAAACCAGCACGGCGTCCTCCCCTCCAGCCGCGGAAACCCCGGTGATCTACGGCGCGTGCCGCGAGCCGTTAAGACGGTCGGGTTTACAGGTTTATCGATTGGATTGGACCCGACTTAAATTGGCTCCCAATTAAACAGAGCGCTTATTTGACCTCTTTACCCCCTTCCTGTCCTCTGCTTTCCTGTCCCGTTAAATACCCCCCCCATACACACCTCCATCTCCTCCTTATTCTCCCCCACATCCCTCGCAGCCAGCTCCTCTCCATCGACACATCCATCTCTTGCTCAGTGTAATACCTCTACTCCCCTCCCCCCTTCGTCTACGGCCGTCACCCCATCCCCATTTTCTGTTACCAGCACCTTCTCCCCCCCCCCTCTCTCTCCCTCTCCATCATCATCACCATCACCATACCACATACCAGCGTCGCCTTCGTCTCCTCCCGCCGTCCATTTCACTACCTTTCCCCACATCTGATCTTTCTCTCTTTCTCTCAGTCCATCCATCAATCTCTCCTTAAATACCAGCGATGAATTATTAAGTGTATTTATTCAAACACCATTAATTATAAAATAAAGCCAGCTTGTCGGTCCGCTCGCTTTGGCTGAGGCCCGATGAGGCCGGATGGGGAGGGAAGAGAAGAAGAAGAAGAAGAAGAAGAAGAGGTTGGAGGTGCAGGAACAGTGGAGGGTGAGGTGGTTTTGTGGTTAGGTTTGGAAACGGGGGAGAGAAAAAGAAGAAAGGGGGAGGTGAAAAGGAGAAGGGGGGGGGTTAGGAAATTGGTGTGGCTAGCGGAACAGCTCCCCCCCTCCCCATCACCCCCCCCACCCCCCCACCCCCCTCGCTCCCCCCCCCACCCTTCCCCGCTCTGCTTTGTATTCTGCGGAGATGACAGGGGGAAAGCTTTATTGCTCTGAGTTGGTATCGATCGGGGCCCCGCAGAGGGGGTAGCCAGACCCACGCACACTGGAGGCCCTTTCGCAGAGGCCGCTGACTCCTGCCTACAGGCCCCCCTCCCCATATTTTCCCCGCCCCGGCCAAACACACCCTTCCCTCTCCTCCCGTTTCCACCTCTCTTTCTTCTTCCTCTCACTTTTAAAAATTGCGGGCTCCTTTTTTCTCGTTTCGAGAGGTCAAGAGACGAAGCGCGGCCGGCTTCTATTCACCTGCGTGCTAACGCGGACACAGAGAGACGAAGCGCCGGCAGCGTGAATGAAAACACGATTTCTCTCTCGCAAAAGACTTTCCACGCAAACGCGCGCGATCAGAGGTGAAGTGCTCACATGAATACGCTCATGTGTTGAGGTAACTCACACTAAAACGCACACGCACACACACACACACGCACAACGCACACACACACACGCGCGTGTTGCCATGACACAATCCCAGGCTGCGGGGCTGAGCTGCTGTCCTGACCAGTTGCATCAGAAAATCCCTAATCTGGGAGCGTGACCATCCTCAGTTCCAGCAGGCAGGGATCAGGACGCTCCGGGCAGATTCAGAATTTAAGGATAAGATGGGATGGGGATGCAGGTTTCTGAAATCACCCCAAGGGACGGAGGGATGGGATGGAGCCAGGGATGAGAAGGGGTGGAGGGTGGGGGTGGGAGGGGTGGAGGGTGGGGGTTGTTGGAGTGGTATGATTTGCCCCCCGTGCCCCTCTCACTGTGCACCCAGCTTTCCAGCATTCCTAGGGGCCGAGGGCCAGTGGAGAAACACGGAGGCGGAGGAATTACATTTGTTTTTTTTGTCTGAATGAGCTGCAATCCAAAAACAAGCTTTGAGAATGAGGACATTTTACCACCTGACACAAGTGCCACTTGCAGGTGCATTGCAATTTGTTTTAGAGACGGATAGAAAAGGATTGAGAGATGGAGAGAAAGGCTATGTTAGTTATCTTGCTCAGTAAAGGCCTTTACATCCGTTTCATACCATTAAATCATACGAGAATGTATTTTATTGAATATTATGGTGTTTTTGGCTTAAATACTTTCACATGGAACGAGAATATTACGCAGAGAAAAAGCTAATTCTTTTTGCGGATGATGCGAATAAAGGCATTGACCGATCACGTTGTGTGGAACGGGTTGAGTTGTGCCTTTTTGAAACAACAACACGGAGGCTCCGTAGTCCAAACCAAGACGAAAACTTTATTTCTCCTTTTAACCTTGACAAACACAGACCAGATCCACTCCTTCTGTTCTTACCTTTCACAATAAAAGCCCTAGACATATACTATTTGCATCCCCCCCTCAGTGTGAAAAGGCCTTAAGAGTTGTTTTTATGATCTACAAGTATGAATGGCCTTTTGTGATTGGTGGAGGACGATCCAAGATATCTCCAGTGTGACCAACATAGATTTCTTCAAAACAACAACAAGAAAACAAATCAAATGTTTTCCTTCAAGGCTATAGACGACGTGGAATTTAGGCCTCTCAGCTCTCCGGTCGCTCTCCTACATGTGACCTCCCTGCCATTCCACTTAACAAACTCCATTTTGTTGAGGTCTGGCTGAACGAATCGGCGAGCCAGCCACAGAGAGAGAGAGAGAGAGAGAGAGAGAGAGAGAGAGAGAGAGAGAGAGAGAGAGAGAGAGAGAGAGAGAGAGAGAGACGAATCGACGGGCTGGAGGGAAGAATGGGTGCTCAAGGCCACCCTGCTCTGACCCCCCCCTCCTCCTTCAACTCTTTCGCTCCAGAGTGGCTGTTATCTCTCTATTTTTACACTCCTTCCATCAACAGACTGCCCCAGACCCACTTATGTTCACTCACCAAATGACACATGGACGGACACGCACACACCCGCAAAAAAACCCAACACAATTACAGATGTAGACAATGACCGTGGTTGCTGCCAATGCCGACTGCGAGTCCTCGGAGCGAGTGTATCCTTTAATGTGGGCCGTACGCGTTTGTGTGTGTGTGTGTGTGTGTGCGCGCCGCGTAACCTTTTACAGACAAATCACCTGCTGTTTGACCAGAGGGTTTTGATCAGGAGTGGTTTTTCTTCTGCATTAGGGCCGGTTTGGAGGTGCTTCTCTGAAATATTGTGCCTCACTTTGTTTGATTTTTCAAAGGAAATCTTATATGGAAGGCGATTTTAAAATTCAACTTGAGTGGACCCCTTGGGGAAGAAAAAAATGATAAAAGCTTGAGGTTTATCAAGGTTCAGGTGATTTCTTTTTTTTTTTTTTACATATGAGATTTTATTATTTCCCCCCCATCAGATCTTTTTCACTATTTTATAAGCAAAAAGGTTTTTTGGGCAGTTTTAGATTCCTGCTTTGATGTTTCTTATAGCACCTGAAAATATAGACCAAAAAATACACTGAAAATAATCACATCAGGTTAACCATTACACACACACACACACACACACACACACACACACACACAATTACAGGCTTCCAGAGCAGAGATAATTGTAACAGCAATAAAGAGAATAGGTGTGTGTGTGTGTGTGTGTGTCATTGTATGGATCAGATCCATAGGGGGTAGACTATACAGTAACGACCAATTTAATGGAAAAGTCTATCTGTTGTGTGTGTGCGCTTTTTGACCACAACACACAACAGGGATGCCAGCGTGATGCCATTATAGGTTTCACCATAATATTATGCCTGTCTGGCGCTATGTGTCTATATTATTTCTACTATAATCATGTCTTTTATTTTGCGTGGTTTGTGTGTGTGTGTGTGTGTTTGCAAGCGAGCATGTTGGTCTTTATTCACTGTAGATGAAAGCCCGCTGGCACACACTGGACCACCACAGTGTGATGTCCAACTAAGACCCCTCTCTCCTTAACAAACACACACACACACACACACACACACACACACACAGAGAGACACACACACAGACAGACAGACAGACAGAAACACACACGCTGCCTGGCTGACTGACCTACCGCCATTTCACACCACTGACCAGTACAAATTGGATAAGGGTCCATTCTCTCTGCACCAGCACACTTTCACACACAGACACAAAGCGCTCAAGTACACATATCTCACTCACACACTCACACACACACACACACACACACACACACACACACACACACACAAACACGCTCTACAAAACAAGCTCAAAATGGCCGAAACGCTGCGGTTAGAGTCGGTCCCTCAGTGGCGAGTAAACTTACAGAGCACAGAGGGAAGGAGAGGCGAGATAAGGAAGGAAGGTGTGTGTGTGTGTGTGTGTGTGTGTGTGTGTGCTTTCTTCTTCTCTTTTACGCTCAGCTTTGATTACATTTCGGCGATCACCGCTCAAATTTGGTGTAATTTTTCTGTCCAGGATTTTCACAAAAAGAAATGGAAAATTGGAAGCTGGTTAGAAGCAAAGTTAAAAGTATCCGAAATAACTTCCTGCGAGAATCACCGTCTACTGCGCGGATCAAATCTCCTTCAACCAACTACAACTCCAGAGGCTTCCCAGCACTCGCTCTCCTTCTAACTGATGAAAACCCCTGTTATCGTTGTTGTGGTACGGAACATGTTTCTGTGTCACGGCCTTGGTTGTGTTCTGTACATTCTTCTCTATCTGCTTAAACGTTGTTCCTCGATTTTCTTGAAAGCGAGTGTGACACAAATTGTCTGTATCCGTTCTCCCCTTTCCCTTTTGTTAAAACCCTGAATATGTGTGTGTGTGTGTGTGTGTGTGTGTGTGTGTGTGTGTGTGTGTAATCACGTGTCAATACATCGACTCCCCAATTTGAATGTACAGTATATACAGTGTGATACTGCTTTCACTTGATGCACATCATGATTGATGAAGACGATCTACTTATTTTGTTACGCTCTCTTCACTATCAAGTGTCCCACAAAGCAATTGATAAAGTACCAAAATATCTAAAAAGGTAAATCAACATTTTCTACAAATAATATGACACACCTTGTTCCAAAAAATGTGAAAAAACCCCAAATAAAAAATAAACTGAGTAATAAATAGTCAGCTGTAATGACCAAACTGAATTAGGAATTCAAATTGAATGGATTGGTTAGCTAGCTACCAGAGGAAAAACACCTTTGTCTCTACCGGATGATGTGTCATAAAAATAACTAGATTTTAAAATCACCAAACATTTACATTATTTATTGAATCCAACTATTCGGCAGTACGTGTCGCTCTGAGGCCCACCAGTGGGCTGATCTACAGATTGGTTACTGAACACTGAAGCGCCAACCAGACCCTCGAATCATCGTCTCCCAAAGCCGCACTGAAGAATGATTTCATTTCAACACAGCTGAAGCCATTAAACCAAGCTTCGCCAACTGACTGCACCAATGCCCATGTTGCTCGGGCTGCTAAACTAGGTGGGGGGGTGTTGATTCCATCTACAAGTCTCTTTACAATTTAACCTCCAAACTTGATTCACCTCATTTGAAGCTCTTGTATTAAAACCACATCCAATCATTCCACCTGGTGGTTCCCAACAGATCGCCTGGCCCTAACCCCCAACGCTTAGATGAAACCTGAATAAGGCCCATACTCCTCCATGCTCAGCCTTTTTTGGCCCTCCCTGGTACTTTTTGGTTTCACTCAGTTGGTAACCCACTCACTCCAGTCATAACACCCTTGACTTGATTCTGTCAATAGATAGAGGCTTCTGCTGTGACCGTCTCCCTCCTGTCACACCAGTGGTGTCAGATCACTTCCTTATTGAACGTGAAGCGACACCAGCCTGTCCTTGTAATGCTGGTGCTGATGTATTCACCGCTCGCCACGTCGGTCCGTCAGCTCTAACTGCACTCTCTGAGCGATGGCCCGTGGTCCCGGCTCCTTCCACTGCGGCGACAGGTCCTGTTGAACACCTCACCGGTGACTGAAACACAGCCCTTTTACGTCTCCCGCACCAAAACAAGAGGGTCAAAGGGTCCACTTGTCCTCCGTTTCCACTCAGGGCTCTGGATCTTCAGCCTTGTCTCTCTCTCTCTCCCTTTGTGTAAATACTTTGTGTATTTGTTTGAGCTTTGTCTCTTGCGTGCTTGTGTAGTCCCCTTCATGTGGTTCAGGTCTTCCTCCTGGAAGTTGCTCAACGTCCTCCTGGATCCATATTCCTCTCGTTTACAATTTTGTCATCCTGATTGTCCGTACTCTAATTCTACAAACTTGTTCTACTCTGCAGACGTGACCCGTGTTGGTCTGTCCTCTTCTTGTGGATTCTAACAAAATTGTGATTTGTGGTATTGGGCTACATAAATGAAGTTGACTTGACTCAGTGTTCTCACCTCTCTATTCACTGAGATGAAACACTATTGATTGTTAGCCAGGCTTTCAATGCAGCAGCTCTGGTCACAATGCAGCGCAGTATATAGCGCTACCCTTTGCTTCCACCCAGTCCCCACCCCACTCAGCTTCATATAGAGCTATGTAATTATAGTGTGGCCTTGCCATACCCCCCCTATAGCGTCTAATTGTGTGGATGCCAGGACCGCATGCTGTTAGGGAGCGGCTGCATTGTGTACGTTTCAGATGTTTGCCTTCATGTGCCGGTCTGGCGTAATAATGTCCATGAGAGCCAGGGAGCGGAGAGAAAAAGATTCATGTGTATTGCCCTCATTCTTTAAATGCTGTGCGGTATTTCTATCTGTGAAGAGACTTAAGAAAAGCTAAGATTAACAGTTTTTAAATCCAGTCTACAAAATGTGGGGCCATTTTTTGGAATGATATTTTTGACATAACATTTTTTTTTTCTCTGCTTATTTTTCAGCTAGGTAGATGTTGCACCTGATGACTGATAATGTTCCAAGTAGAGATGAAGAACAAGCTGAATTGGTGTATTTTGCTTTAAGTCAGTTAACATCAGGTTAACATATCATAACCTTCATAAAGGTGGGATTTATTGCAGAGCTTTTGTATTAGGCCAGTGTGTTTCTGGGGACCCACTTTTTAAAAAGGACAAACCGTCACAACCAGATCTATAAATCAAGAGAAGAGCGAATTTGTGAGTAAATTAACGTTCCTGACCATTTCTACGTCACTTCATATTATCTTGAATAGGTAAATCAGCCCTTGTACTATATGTACAGTACATCAATCAAAGCCATGAAAATCAAAGCAGAAATTGACTTTTGTAACAAATGACAGCTAACGACACACACTATCTGACACTAATAGCATGACATCATAGAGTCATCTTTACTGCATGTGTACACACCAGCAGAGTGCTGTTTCAGTACATCTAAGCAGTTCAGAAAGTCAGCAAAAAAGTCCCCTTAAATCCTATAGAACTAATTTAAAACGGATGCCTCCCAGTCCTCATATTTGTTCCTTGGGCGGTTGTGTGTGCAACTCTTTCATGAAGCCACAGGAGAGCTCGGCCTGTAATTGCTCAGCAGCATTTGTTCTGTGACTCCATTTAATCTGGTAAATTACTCTGTTGGCGTTAGTGATTGATGCTTTGATGAGGAGGTTGGTGATGACTGGGCAGGAAACAAATGTTTGACTGTAAACTGTGGCTGTAAAGTCAAGGAACTGTATTTTGATCTGTAGATTATTAGAGGAACATTCGTGTGATGGGAGCCACTCACCTAATAACTACAACAATGTACCCAAATTCATTTTCATGTGATAAACAAGCTAAGTTTTGACATTGCTGAGGAGCACAAGTGATAATTCCAACAGAGCCTGCGATAAACCTGAAGTACTTTAATTACCTGTTCTAAACCCTGAGCTGCTCCAGGTAAAGGGGTAACCAGGAAGTGATGCGCCGTATTGATATAAGAGGGTTTATTTACGCCGAATGAAAGGAGACTGAATATTTGCAGCACGGATTCAGACATCCGCATATATATGTAAGACATATTCTCAAACCGAAGGGCCAAGTGTGGACATGATGTCACATCGGGATCTCTCTGGCGGCTTCCACCTGACGCTCAGTGTACATTTGTAAATCTGAATATTTGTGTACCGGCGTGTGTGTTTGCACTCACAGTGGAGCCACGTGGCCCTGGTGTGTTTACAATTGTTGAATGGGGGCACGCGGGGCGATATCTCACGGTAATCGATGAACAAGGGAACGAGGGGGGGGGGGGGGGGGGGGGCGGGGAGAAAATCGGTAAGGAAAGCAGGTTATCTCCTGTCATTAACGGAGGGATTCCCGCGTGGAGGGAAGGAGGGAGGGCCAGGCGGGCTGCGTAGGGGAAAGACCTGGATTCATTGAGGAAAAAACGCAGGGTGTTTGGCATGAAGAGAAAGCAGACAATTATCTATATTGATTAAAGCCAGCCAGCCAGCACAGGGAAGACAGAAAACTATGGCTGGATCAATAGAGAGGGAGAGAGGGATGTAGGGCAGAGGATGGAGGATAGAGGGATAGTCGGAGACAGACGGGGCGGCGAGGACTGGAAGAGTGACGAGGCCGGGACTCGACAGATGGAGAAGTGAGTGGAGGGACGGAGTATTAGTACGTGAGACTAAAAAGAGAAAATGAATTAAAGCTGAGACGAGTGGAGGCGTGGCTAAGAAGAGGAAGAGGAGATGACTGGCAAGAAATCTCACGGCGAGGGATGAGGTCGATGACTTTAACCGATGATAGTACAAGTGTTAATGAAAATGACGGGCGGGTATTTGATGACTTGGCATGTAATGTGCACGTGGAAGAGAGTGTAAGGAGATCAATAAGTAGACGTGTTCGCCGCACATGTTGCTGGATGGATTTAAAAAAGGGAAAGGGAAGAGGAGGATGGGAAAAGATGCTAAAAAAGAAGGAGGAAAGAAAGAGACGGATGAAAAGAGGGACGGAACAAGGCCGACGTTTGGTGAGATGTTGGTAACATCATCCTCAGATGTTTCAGAGGGACTGGGAACCATCGCTGAGGGTGATAACGCTCTTCGAAGACCGCCGTGAGTTTGTGTTTATGTGCTCCTGTTACATTTGTGTGTCCACATCTGGATCAAACACCTGTCTCATAATCTACCTCTATAGGACGGTGTCCATACCGCACAAATACAGCTTCAAAAGGCAGCAAATATCCATCAAATACAGCATCTCAGAAATGCGGTGGTGGTGCTCACAGCTCTATGTTTCCAACAGGTTACTGCGCTCCTTTCTCATTACTCGCTCCACAATATTGGTATCAAAGCACAGATTATGAGCCATATCTTACTCTCCTCTCGTTACCATGGACACGTGGCTCTCAGTTAGCTCGGGGTCGGGAGGCTAACTTTTTAGATTTAAAAAGTCCCTCGTTATCTGTGTGTAACTACCTAACTTGCACTAGACTGGCCCGACAATATACAGCCTCAGATAGTTCTGTGGTACCATTCCCAAATTCCAGGTCAGATGAACGAGTCTGTAGTTTTTTTTTTACATTCAGGTTAGAGACATGAACTTGAAAAAAATGGAAGACCGAGCTCCCTTTTTATTCTTTGTCTCTACTCTCGCTTTAACTCACCCTCCGTTATTTTCTCATTCTCTCCTGGTACCCCCCCCCCCCCCCTCTACAATCTCTTTTCTCCCACTTTCATTCACAATTCCTCCATCTCAATTTGTCTCCCTCTCTTCAGTCCGGCCTCTGCCTATTCATTGCTGCTCTCCCCACTTCACTCCCCTCTCCCTCCACAGGGTCAGCCTGACGGTCACCAAGGTGCTGTCGTGAGCAGTACGGAGGATTGTAGGTCTGGGACGAAATGGCCCTTAAATGGCTCTCAAACTCACACTGGCTTTATTGATGCTCTGGCCTGACGCCAGCTAGCCTCACTGCTCTGTGTGTGTGTGTGTGTGTGTGTGTGTGTGTGTGTGTTAGGGGGAGAGTGCTGCTGATTGCTATGTTGATTATACAGAGTAGTCCTACACCACTCTGAAAGCTTCTTAACACAGATGGTGTAGAGAGACAAGACAGAGACAGGTGGCAAAACTCAACGCTGGTTGGAGTTTTCATGCACTGAGCTGGTTGTTTTTAAATACACTGGATACGTTAAATGGAAAACAAGCAAAGTAAGAAATGTCAGTTTTAAAAGGCAAAGAAATCCGCCTCTATCATAATCTCTCATTGCAACTTACAAAAAGAATATGTCAATATCATAAACTGGCAACGTAACATTTTTTCTTCTTCTGAGCTTTTGAATAAAGGCATTGACCAATCACGTCGTGCGGAACATACATATTCAAAAGGTACACCATAGAGTACCACACTGAGGCTCCGTAGTCTGAACCAAGACGGAAACTTTATTACTTTCAACCTTGACAAAGGCAGCGCAGACCGGATCCACTCCCTTATGTTCTTACCTTTCACAATAAAAGCCCTAGACATATACACTGTGTAACTTGTTACCAGAGGGAACTGAAATTCACTCAAGAGCATTTCACTAAAAGGAAACTCGATAGAACAGCTCACAGTAGTTGAGACTATAAAACAATTGAGCTCAGACAGACTGCCAGACGCTGCTCTGGGTCAATAGGATCCTTGTCATGGTAGTTGCTCCTCTATCTGCCAAAATCTATTCAAACCTATTATTGAAAAGTGCGGCAACTGATGAAAATTTGCATCGCTGCAGGTATGAATACTTTTGATGCGAAATATTCGTGGTCTATATATACAGTATATATGCTGTAAAGGCCTTAAGAGGGGAGTTTTGGTTCTCCTCCTCAAAACTAATACATTACATCATGAGCTTTCAAAATAAGATGGGGGATTTGTGGAAATAATGTTTAAGTACATATTGCGTACAATGTGTATCCGTCAGTTAACTTGATATCTGATCTGACATCTCAGACACTGTCGGGTTTTTTTTGCCTGCATTTGGAGCAACGCAAGCCGACGTCGCGCTGCGGCGGCCGATCACGTAACCGGTGATCGGACCGGAAGGCGCCCATGGGAAGGAGAGCCTCGTGTGGCGCGTAGCATTGGACCGAGCAACTGTGAAGATGGAGGAGAGACCGATCACCGCCCTGATGACCTTTCCATTTAAGTGACACGCGAACACACAGTCCGGCACTAATTGTCCCAACGCCTGATTTGGTGTGAAAGCAGCCGAAAGGTGGGGGGGAGGTGACATGAAATAGGTTGAACCAGAGAGGTTGTGGTCACATAGTCAGCGTTTTACACCACAAGGTGTAAAGTTATAGTATATTATGTTCTGCATGCCAACACTGAAAGAACGGTGTTTTTTTAAAACACTTTAGCGTGTACATACTGTTTCCTAGTGGTTTTTAAATCCTATAATGCAAATACTATTAACACTAAACGTGCCACGTAGATGCAGCGGTTACGTAATGTGTAATCAGGGATGAGGCCTTTAGGTGAAGCCTTCTCTACATCCTCCAGTGGCTCAGGTCCTAAAGTCCAAAAGTGGACCTGAGCTGATAACTGCATGCTGCTGTGAAAAGCTCTAGTCGCTGTTTGGAAAGAAACTCTGTGGTGGTCATATGTCTCTCTCACGCACGCACGCACGCACGCGCGCACGCACGCACGCACACACACACACACACACACACACACACACACACACACACACACATGCACATAAAGGCTACATATGAGTGGCCTCAGTCAGTCATATGTAGTTAGGAGTCTCATCCACATTGTGGCTGAATGTCTGGCTTCCTTTCCCTTCAGCTGACACCGGCATGTTACTGTGAACACAATGCAACAAAAAGAGTGTGTACATGTATGTCTCTCACTCTCTCTCACACACACACACACACACACACACACACACACACACACACACACACACACACACACACACACACACACACACACACACAATGTCTGGTCTCTCTGCTCTCTCTCACTCTTAAACAACCAGAGATGAGGTGTGTAAAAATCACAACTTTGACTTTAAATAAGGAGTGCAGCTTTTTTTTTTTTAAATACCTGTCCCGTATAAACAACATGCAGGTATGTTATTAGCACATCGTATTTTCATTGGGCTGAGGAAAAGGATGAACTACTTTGACATATCTCCGTGAGGATGCCTCGGTAACTAGCCTCGCTTTCATTTTGCTTCTGACGTGCGATTGACGAATGACTGAATTCAATAAAACACAATCTACTCCGGCAGACTTGATGAAATTTGGAATGCAAACGTATGTTAAAGTATGTGTTCTGTACGGCACCGGGGGGCCGGCTGCAGGGTTGCATTGGTTATAAGGAGCGGTGGGTGTGTATGTGTGTGTGATTGGGGGGGGGAGATCACGCTTTATGAAAAATAAATTTCAAAAAGCCAGCATTACTTCTGCTCAGGCCCGAGCTCCAGCCTTTGCATTTCAATGTGAGGTGCAGCCTCCATTATTTATGACGCTTTACACCTCAAAACCACGGCCTGCCTCTCTCTACCTCACCCGCTCCGACTCTCTCTCTCTCTCTCTCTCTCTCTCTCTCTCTCTCTCTCTCTCTCTCTCTCTCTCTCTCTCTACCCCCTTATTCCCATAGTAACCACTAGCTCTGCGTCTCCAGAAAACACTGTTTGCGTGTGCAGAGGGAAAGAGGCAAGCTGCCGGTGGGATGCAGGACAACGTGCAGGAAGTTCAAAATCCACTTCAGACGATTGGCTGAATTGTCACACTGATATTTAACTTCACATGCGAGCGCCTCTAGAGACCGACAGTGGGGGGATTTTACCGCCGCAGACAACAGCTACGGATGTTTTCTCAACGTTCACGTCGGTGGTATATCTACAAGTTTGTTCAGCGATAGCGCCGGCTGTCAAAACGTTCACTCTTTGCTGTCTTCCTGCCTGATAGGAGGAAGAGTTTTATCTTGACATGCGAGGGGAGACACTGCCACAAACTGTATCTCTACACCGAATAAAAAAACTAACTTCTGCTCAACGCTTAGAATACTCAGACATGATGAATCTTTAAAAAACTACATGCAGAATGTACGGTAACAAATTCATGTTATGAATAGTTATCGTCAACTGCCACAGCTTCACTGCGTTTCACCACAGTTACATCCCTTCACAAAAGAGGATGTAACAAGGTTCATAGGAAATGAAGGGTTACTTTAGAGAAACTCCCACACCGACAGTATTGTTGATTTAAATGACACAAGTAGCACTTGCAGTACATTTGCCTGTAGTATTTTGTCATGGGTTTTTGAAATGGCAACAATTGATCTTGTTCGAAGGTATAAAGGTTATTTCAAAAGAAGGCTAGTAAGGCATGAAAATATCCACTTTGACAATAAACTATGGAACACCACCTTCTGTGCCGGAAAAATCACTTTAGCTCAAAACGGCACTTGGACTCTTTTCAGATGGTGAATTCTATTTCTCAAAAAAAAAAAAAAAATCCAAGAGACTTATTCATGAGGAAACCAAACTTGTTGGCGGAGACTCAGTAACTGTGGGATCAGCAGAGGAGTCAGAATCCCTGAAACCCGTCTGACTCTGAGTACATGGTGACAGGATGGCCTCCAAAAAGTCTCTAAATTGAGACCAGGTCTGATATGAGTTTTCAAAGCTGTTAAACGTGATTGTGTTTAATGGTTCCATTATATGATGGAAAAGGAGTGCTGCACCAATTTGGCGTTGCACTCCTGTAACCTTGTCCAACCTACAATGGGTAAGTTAACAAAAAAAAAAACACACACATTCCATTTCCCTGTCAAAACCGACAGCCTACATTACCCACAATGCAACTCGACCACTGACAGTTGGGTGAGAGATTCCGGTGTGTTTTGCTGATACTGATATAACCCCGAGCTGCTAGCCTCCCGCAGAGATGAGGAGCGGGCTACAGAGGTCTGGTCAGCTCTAATTCCTCAAGTCCAGGTTCTTGTAGTCTTCAGCCCCAACCAGCGCTGACTCAAGTGACATCACTTGAGGCACATTATCAGGATACGAGCGGTTCCCTCGGGAGCCACAAAAAGGCTTCATACAAAGTTTCACACATGCAGTAGAACTCCCCAAGACCTGTGAGCAGACTTTGACGTGTAGCATCCATTTGATGTGTTGAAGCTTGTTTGGTGGCCATTGAACTTGGCCACACATTAAAGGAGAATTCCACTATTTACCACTTAGACTCATAAATGAGTCCATTTTGACTGTGGGTCATACTAACGCTGCACTCCACCTCCATTATTATGGAGACTCTGGCAAAACCATGTACATAGGGCTTCCTAAATCACCACAATGAGGCGAGCGCAATAAGTTATTATGGCCCATTATCAGAATAGGCACAATTATAAAACATACCATTTTCTTTTTTCCCCCTTTTTATACCATGGAGTGAAAAGGAACGGTCCAGCAATTCTGATAATTCCCATCCAATATAAAAGACAGAAGAAGTTTTCTCTTACTGACCTGATAACAGAGTACAGAGTTTGCACACTTCAGTAAGCACTAGGACCGGGCAATATGTAAACGTTAATCAGCCACACATCCGTACCTGCCCCATGTCGAGACTTGAACCGGCAACCCTCAAAAAGATAGGCAGCTATAAAAAGATAGCTGTTTGGGAGAAAATCTAATTATCTTCAGATATTGTAGAGTTAACCATTGGTGCTTTTACAAAATATTTACACAATGAGATGTTTGATAATCATCAGTAATGTGGACATAATGACTTATTAGGTAAAGGCAAATAATAGAACAGCTGGAACAGTCTGATAGGTTCAGAAAATGACATTTACTGCAATGCAGCATTAAAAATCAGGAAAAGACAAGACTTATGCCACATTATTGTATCAAAAATCTAAGATGCGTAGTCTCATATTGATATATCAATATATTGCCCAGCCCAAGTAAGGTTCCCTAATCTTCCCTATGTTTGTGGCCTCTTTGGTGCTCAGCTGCTGCACAAACATAATCAAGAATACAAAAGAAAAAACATATTTTCACCTTAGGGCTCTGAATTATTTTCCTCAACTTAAATCCAACTAAAGTGCATGTGTTTCCTATAATTCAACTAAAAGACAGGATGCGTGTCCCGCACATTGTCCAGAAGATTGACATGCGCGGCGCGGGCTCGGTGGCCTTGTGTGCGAGTTAAAGTGTAAAATGAAACTAATGTAATAACCGCGGAGCGCCTGGAAGGGACGAGGCTTTTCATAGGGGGGAAGATTTATAGCTTTGGAGCACAGGAGAATCTCCATTTCCTGAATTAGAAGTGGACTGACCCCCCCCCCCCCCACCCCCCCAAACCTGCCGCGACAATAGTTGGCGTGTAGCGTTAGAGCATCTGCCAGATATTAGTCAAACACACCATTGGCTGAATGATGAGGCTTCTGAGGGGGTTGTAAATTACAATGGGAGAGAGAGGGGTAATATCCATCAGTCCATCCATCTGCGTGTGTCCGGACGCTCGGACAAAAGGCCTGCTGCTGCTGCTGCTGCTGCTATACTGGCCAAAAGCTCTGCTGGTCAAACTTAATGAACCTTACCCTACCCCCCCCCCGCTCCATCACACACACACACACACACACACACACACACACACACACACACACACACACACACCACACCACATACACACACATATATATATATATATATATATATATATATATATATATATATATATATATATATATATAAACACACCGCCCATCCCCCCGGTGGCTCTCTCCTATCCAGCTCTACCTTGGCCTGCAGTGGCTGTGTCACTGCTAATATTGACGACACCCCCCCTCTCTTTCTCTCCTCCCTACCTACCACCCCCCCCCCCCCCTCCCCCCTCCCCCCTTTCTTTGGCCGGCAACCGCTGTTGTCCACATCTCACCTCATCCATAGTAGACAGTATTGATTTTCAGCACGGAAAATAAAAAAGGCCATGAATTTTAATGCCTCACTGTCTGTCTGTCTGTCGCCCGCTCCCCCCCCCTCTCCCCTTTTCTCTCCCTCTCCCATTCTCTTAGTACTCATCTTCACCTCCTCTCCTTTTATTCTCAGAGCTGCCTCCCTCCCTCTCCCTTTTCTCTGATGTATCTCTCTGTCCGTCCATCCCTTTCCCCCCCTCTCTCACTGTCTTTCTTCTCTGACCATCGCTATCTCTCTCTATCGCTCTGTCCTTTCAGCAAACCCACCCACCATCATTCTCTCTCCCTCTCTGTTTTTCTTCCTCTCATTTTTGTCCTGAGGGAAGGATAGGGGAGAGAAAAAAGAAAAACGTGGGGAGGCAGGTGTGTAGGATGCAGTGATGTGTGTGTGCGTGTGTGTGGGTCATCTGCCATTTCCAAGCTTATACAGTACCAACCTTGTTAACTAATCTGGTTGTGAGAGGGAGGAAGAGTGTGGTGGGATTTGGAAAGAATGCCAATATTTCAAGATAGAAAAAAAAAATCTTTCTTATGTCTTATTGAAACATTAGCTCATTAAAAAACCCTAACAGACAGTATTTGATCATTATTTTGTAAAACCATCTGAGAAAAGTCTTGTTTTTTTACACATTCTGGCTGTAACACCAGCGTACTGTTTCACGCTGTCTTACCTTCGACCACGGCTGCAGCAGAGCTCTATTGGATTTCTCCTGTTTTTCGATGGTTATTAAGCCTGAGAGTAGCCACTGGTGACCACTGCATTTGACGCCGGCTAATGCTGGGTGAAGTGAGAAACATACTGCAATAAGAAAGCACCCTCATCTGATAGAATCATGGAATCGTGATTTTGAGGTATTTCTTTTCCATTTTCGCACATATTCAAGATAATGACGCGCGCGCGTCGTGTCATTTTTTTATCGATATAAAAAGATAAAAACACAGCGCCGAAAGGGAGAAAACGGACAAGTCGGACTGACAAGTTGGAACACAGTGATTTAGCCACTCAGGAGCAGCAGAAGGAGAAAGTGGCAATTGCCATCAATGACAGGTTGCATGCTTCTGTCGGCACAGACCAAGTGTCCCCGTTGTCAGGTAAAATCTCTGCTTTTGCAAAAAAAAAAGTGCAGTTTTCAGAAAAATATATATTTTGTTCTGAAATTGTAATACCGGGTGTAAGCCTTCATGGTTCACTTCGTACATAAATAACAAGCTTTCGGTTACACGCATTCCCTGCCAATACAGAAACTGAATCCTCGGTACAAAACGTGTTTGAATCAGTTTAAACCACCAGCTTTACTGCATACATGACACACGTGGCTCCGATATTACTGTAACCTGTAATCACAGCAGCGATCAGATGGACCGCGGACACAGAAAGATAAAGATAATCCCTAAAATCTCGGCAAATCTCCATCCAATTATGGGGGGAGAAATGACACCTCAAGTTAAATATATCAAAACTGTATAAAAAAAGAAATATATGATTTGTCTAGTATTTTATAAATTCCCACCATTTGCTTTGGACCAGCTGTCATTCTGAAGTCGAGGCATGTGAATGGGTTTGCTCTCTTGAATTCAATAAGTGGTGTCAGGCCTGTGGAGACTCGTATCATAGAGAAAATATAATAATGTAAATTGATTCTTTCTTTGTATTTGTCAGTGTGTGGGCATTTTTTCATATGATATGGGTGATATATACGATTTTTCTTTTTTTACATGTGCTAGATACCTTGTTTTCAGCGTTTGGCTACATTCTCAGAAGGATATATCTTAATTACAGTGATTAAGTGTATTCTAGTTCAACAAATAACCTTCTGTCTGTGGAAGATTTTTCTCTGTTCAACTCATTATAGCACAGCCATATGTGGGTCAGGGCCAGGGAGAAACATAATGCACACACACAGTCATACACACACAAAAATGCTTATATATATACATATCACACACACACACACACACACACACACACACACACACACACACACACACACACACACACACACACACACACACACACACACAGTGTCAGGGGGCATCCCAGACAATAGCTTCACCTCAGTTAAATGTCAAACAATCAACACATCAGCTATTGATTGCCAGCAAAGAAAGCGTCCAATCCAGTCAAACTAATTCACACAAGTTCTAATAGAATCTGTGTTTCAACTTGCTGATATTCTGGTCTCAGTCTGGGTCTTGTGATGGTCTGAATGCTGTTGTTAGTATCTTTTTGTGCAAATCCGATTCCACCAGAATACAGTTGTTTTGTAGCCTCAGCATTCAGTGTCGGCTCACGTGAAAAATGAAAAGAGTGACTGCATACATCAGAGTACAACCGTTACCAGCTGGCTGGCTTTGGCTCTTGGAGGGCAGAAGTCATTCTCCATTTGCTGGATAACCTTCAGGCCGGCTCAATCAACTGTCAGTTGGGATGCTTTCTAAACAAACTCCGGCCCATTATCAGCCAGAACGGCCCGAACACAAGCGGCGGGTTAAATGTCAGATGCCTAAACAAATTGGTTTCACACTGAACGTATCCTTGGACTTTGTGGGGCTCTGCATCTCCTCAAGGAATGTTACTTAGCTTTTAACACAACACAAAACACTGCATACTTGTATGTTTCCTGAGGTTAATATGTGTGGAATGTGCGGTGCACAATGGTTAGAGTTTCTTTTCATTATTATTATTATTATTCTGTGGCACTGAGTGGGTGTCCTCTGCAGGCTAACGGTGCTGCGCTGGGACAATGGACGCGTTTTTTCAGTTTAATGAAAGCTTTGCTATTGTCAGTAGCTGGTTCATTCATTGCATTCATTCACCGCCACGTGAGCAAACTGAAGGACAGTGTGTGTAAGTGGATGTTTATGTGCTCTCATACAGAGATATTATAAGCTTTCTAATAAAAACAATAAACTAGGGCACTTCTAAAAAAGAAGAGTCAGGAGAGCATTAACTTCGTTCACAAAAGGTCACTTCATGCACCAGATATGAAAAATGGATAAGCAGCATAATTAATTTCTAGAACCCTATAATACACATGAATAAAAATTATTGAACCACACACTTAAATCCTCTGCCCATCACAAACTAACACAACCCTTACCCGTAAAAAAACCCCATTCACTGACAATACACTTTAACACAACGAGCTGCCCAATCCTGTTAATTCCACTCATCCACTCAATGTCAAGTCCACCGTCTGTGCGTCCGTCTGGCTGGATGACCCCGGGCCCCCACCCACCTTGACCCTGACCCCCGTGACCGCAGCTACCAACCCCCCAAAGCAGGGCCCCTCAGCGAGGGCAACAATGGAGCCTCTCGACAAAAAGGGAACGACTTCAGACTGTAAAGGTGAATTAATGTGAGCCACTGCCCAACATCCTAAAAAATAAGAAAGTATTACAAATTAAAACATAGTCAAAAAATAGAAATGTTCATGCATTATACTGCCTACCCTCATTGATATAAATGTAGAAACAAAAGGAGCACCATCGTCTTCCTCCCTAAAACAAGAAGCACATTATAACTTTCATTAAGGTCGGATTCATTGCAGGACTAATGGACTTCATTCATTTTTGCTTACCTAACAAACTGGCAACTGAGTCTACATCATCTTTTTTAAATATCAAGTACCTAAACATCGAATGACCGATTTTAATTACAAAATAAGTCTCACTTCTAAAAAGATTTCCAGTCTTAATAACGGATCAAATGACCAGTAAAAACCGACACGTTTGTCAGAGTGAAGCTGACCCCGGCGTGTGACCCCAGCCCATCCCCAAAACACCGGCCCACCATCTATCTCTGACCCCCGCGATAAAAAAATGAGCAGCCAAACACTGGTTCTCCCCCTCCCCCTCCCTCCCTCCCTCCCCCCTGACTCCCCGGCCGCCTGCCAGGTCTGGTCTGCCGTGGCCTGGCCTGGCCCCGGATGGCCTGGCCCTGTCCCAGGACTTGAACTTGAGATGGGACACAACAGCCTGGCCAGGCGTGGACGTATGAAAGAGAAGAATAGGGGCGGCTGACGGGGTCGCTTGCATATGAATCGCCGGGGCAACCGAGAAGGGAGGGGTGGGGTTAGGGGGTTAAGGGTAAAGGTCAACCCCCACCCCCCATGCGGTGTCCCGGGGTCTCGTGCAGACCGCTCCCTAACTGACGAGTAGACAAAGGAGATGAGGAGGGGGTCCGGGATGACACGGGGCGCCGAGCGCTCGGACCCCCCCCCCCCCCACACACACACACACACACACAACCACACACACACCAGGGGGAAGGAGGGGAGAGAGTAGGGGTCTGGAAAATGAACACACACACATATGCATGGATACACACACACACACACACGGGCAGATGCGCTATGCAAACACACTTAGGCTCACATGTGCCACAGCTGAGGGACAAATACATTTGTCCATTTCATCTGAAAGTGCGCACACACTCTCACACACACACACACACACACACACACACACACACACACACTTTGGTTCAACTCACATGAATGAGCACACTGAGGACATTTGCATCAATATTTCATCACGTCTAAATTCAAAAGCTAACATTTGTGCACACTGCGGTGATGAGCACTTCACTCTATGAGCATTGATTGTATTCAAATGGGCAACATCACCAACAGGCTCCTTGCAGTTATGAGAAGCTCATTGTCCATTTAAAATGAATGTAGCTTTTGGTGGTTAAATAAACCTCCACATATGACAAAACTACCACAAACCTCAAGATAAACTAGATAAAGTATCTATTTCCATGTGACCACACTCGTTAACACTCCAAAAATGGAGTTTGGGAAAATAAAAGTCATACTTTTCTTTATGTGTAGCACTCAGTTTCCCCAACAGCCCCCACCAGAATGTGTCAGCTGATTAGACAAACTGCTCCTCAGCTGAGAGGTCACCAGGATCGATTCCATCTTACGGGTCATGTGTCCTTGGGCAAGACACCAAATTTCTATCACGCCGCAGCCTGGCCCCTAATAAATGTTTGATTTTACAAGCCGAGGTGATTACGATTTACACGCTGGCCTGTATATATATATATCGCAACAAAAAACGCAATCACCTACCGAGCAGAAGGAGGAAATATATCAATTTAATGGAGATAGCTTGATGTAATGACTCTATATCTTCTGGGAGTGTGGTTATTGTGACCGTAGCACACTCTTCCTACAGTTACATGACTCACGTTACTGTTCTTTATTTCCTCTCAGAGATCATAATACACCTTCTAGTTCAGATTAAACACTGCTTGAAAGAGCCAATAATCACAGCCATAGTTGAGTCGCATTATTGAAGCTCTGTTTGATCGTGTCAGTGTTCCCCGGCTCCGCCGTGGAGGCCAACTAGGTGCAAATAAACTGAAAGCTTTGTCTTCTCCGGTAACGGATGACTGACAAGACTGTCTGCGTGAGCTGCCATCCGGCCGTGTTCTCTGACCCCGGCAAGACTGGAGCCGCAGAGAACGAAAACAACCCTGTGTGTGTGTGTGTGTGTGTGTGTGTAACAGAACATGACGATGGTCATCGGTGATCCCTCACCGCCTCGGGCGAACACTAGCTAAATGTACCTCACTCAGTCAGCGAGACACTGACATGGATAGAGGCTTTGCATGTGTGTGTGTGTGTGTGTGTGTGTGTGTGTGTGTGTGTGTGTGTGTGCGTGCGTGCGTGCGTGCGTGTGTGAGAGAGAAAGAGAGAGAGAGTGTAACATCCAGATAGCAATGTAGCTGTTGCGGCTCCAGCCACCATGTTGAAGCTAAGCTGCTGTGTTGTGTGCTATCACTGCTGCGTTGCTGCTGAGATAGATAGGAGGATTGTGGGTAGCCCCCCCCCCCCCCCCCCCCCCCCCCCACCCCCGAGAGCAGAAAGGGAGTGAGTGCTGGGCCCTAAATGCGAAATCTCCTTAGCTTGCACCCCCCGAGGGACGCGGACACAGGGCCATTTTCTGGGAGAGAATCATGCCGCCAAGCGGACAGCGGATTTACCATATTCATACCACTCTTTAGAAAGGAGCAGGGGGAGGTGGGGGAGGAGGGAGAGGATCTTCACCTGTCCCATTTCGCCTGCTACGACTGTGGGGCTGCACCAGCTCCCCGCTAAAACCCCCGAGGGGAAACCATTAAGGAGAAGCTCGCTTGCTCACTCCCCAACGTCTCTCTCCCTCATCCCCCCCCCCCCCCCCCCTCTCTGCAACATCTCCCTGCCCCCCCCCCCCCCCCCCCCCCCTTTTTTTTTTCATATGAAGTATGAAGCCTCTTTCCCATTCATTCCATATCCCCCCGCTAATAAGGAAGGGTAGTTCAGGCAAGGCCAAAGCTAAAAATCTGGCAATATCTGCCGTCTGTACGTAGAAGTGAGGGCCGTAAACAGCTATTTTCCAGGCGCGGGCTCTGATGAAAGATGTGTGGCTGCTAAAAAGTACAGCCACTATATTGCTACCGGAGAAAACAGCCCAGATTCATATCGATGGCTTTGATTGAAGCACCGGGAGAAACCTGCCAGAGGACCGTTTGTCAGGGACGTCAACGTGTTGGTGTGTGTGTGTGTGTGTGTGTGTGTGAGGATCGGGATTCGTCAAAAGATTTGTTTGGACACCTGCATGGAATGAAGAGCATAAGTAGAGACTAAGTGCGACAGTGCCTTTGTCTGTGTGTGTGTGTGTGTGTGTGTGTGTGTGTGTGTGTGTGTTTGTGTGTGTTCGTGTGTATAGATCGAGGTAGCGAGTGTAAGAGAGAGGGGCAGGCGGGCTAACAGATTCATATCCAATATGAAGAGGTTAAAGTGACGAGTCCAATCCTCCCCGCAGAGCAAAGAGAGAATGAGATTGAGATGCGGGAAGAGGAGGGAGAACACCCCTCCCTCCTCCTCCTCCTCCTCCTCCTCCAGGAGGAGGAGGAGGAGGGGAGAGGGGTGTAGTACAACAGATTAATTTCATTTCTGGTCTGAGCACTCCTCTGCTAAGAAAAAAAAAAGAGGATAATAAAAGAGGATAAAAAAAGAAGAGAGGAGGGTGATAAGCAGGGGAGCTGGGAGGAGAGAGAGAAAAAAGAGTTTCTTCGCTCCTTTATCTGATGTAGTAAACGCGTGCGTACTGTATGGAGGGAGAGATTGGAGCCGCGGAGTGTGAAGACGATTATGTGTTCAGAACTGCTGTTGAGTGCGTCTGGCCTCTGTGCATCTGGGGTGGGGTGGGGGGGGGGTACATATCAACTTCTCAGGCCGACCAAGGTACTTTAAATGATGTAGAGCGGCTAAAAACAAGTGTGAAGCCTTCTCAAATACGTCCTATTTTAATAAAAACTACAGTCAATCAGCACTGTGTCCTAACGCTTTTCTGTTGCTCAACAAAGGCCTTCATAGCAGACACATTCAGCGTCTCATGCAGGTCAGGCTCTCGTTCAGAAGCTTTAAGTATCAGTTTTAACCCTCCTAACCCAATACGTTTTTGTAATAGTTTGATGTATAGCTAAATATGCATGAGTGTAGGTATTAGAACGCGCCCTATCGATAACGATAATGATAAATATCTCTCATAACCCTAAAATGATTCAGCGTCCGATAGATTTACAAAACCTTCACATCGACTTTAATGATTGAGCCTTGAGTACGTTTGATTTCAAATACTTCAGTAGACTTTTGAAATCAAGACTTCTTGAATTGGTTAACCGATGATCAATAAATTAAAACCGTTCAATTGCCTTTTGGATAATTGCAGAAAATAAGCTCTGTGGCAAACAAGCCTTTATGATATTTACACGTTTTGTTCAGCAAGATAATCTTCACAAATGATGAACACCACTTTTGTGATTTTTGAAACGCGAATGCAATCACCAGAAGTAAAACGCTAACGCTATAAAGGAACTAAACCACGGTCACATGACTTCAACGCCACCACCACCAGGCTAAAGGCGGACGTATTTTATATGGTAGAACTAAAAA
>NW_027176329.1:5140119-5286513 GCF_023349555.1 Cebidichthys violaceus | reverse complement strand
TGTGTGAGAGAGAAAGAGAGAGAGAGTGTAACATCCAGATAGCGATGTAGCTGTTGCGGCTCCAGCCACCATGTTGAAGCTAAGCTGCTGTGTTGTGTGCTATCACTGCTGCGTTGCTGCTGAGATAGATAGGAGGATTGTGGGTAGCCCCCCCCCCACCCCCGAGAGCAGAAAGGGAGTGAGTGCTGGGCCCTAAATGCGAAATCTCCTTAGCTTGCACCCCCCGAGGGACGCGGACACAGGGCCATTTTCTGGGAGAGAATCATGCCGCCAAGCGGACAGCGGATTTACCATATTCATACCACTCTTTAGAAAGGAGCAGGGGGAGGTGGGGGAGGAGGGAGAGGATCTTCACCTGTCCCATTTCGCCTGCTACGACTGTGGGGCTGCACCAGCTCCCCGCTAAAACCCCCGAGGGGAAACCATTAAGGAGAAGCTCGCTTGCTCACTCCCCAACGTCTCTCTCCCTCATCCCCCCCCCCCCCCCCCCCTCTCTGCAACATCTCCCTGCCCCCCCCCCCCCCTTTTTTTTTTCATATGAAGTATGAAGCCTCTTTCCCATTCATTCCATATCCCCCCGCTAATAAGGAAGGGTAGTTCAGGCAAGGCCAAAGCTAAAAATCTGGCAATATCTGCCGTCTGTACGTAGAAGTGAGGGCCGTAAACAGCTATTTTCCAGGCGCGGGCTCTGATGAAAGATGTGTGGCTGCTAAAAAGTACAGCCACTATATTGCTACCGGAGAAAACAGCCCAGATTCATATCGATGGCTTTGATTGAAGCACCGGGAGAAACCTGCCAGAGGACCGTTTGTCAGGGACGTCAACGTGTTGGTGTGTGTGTGTGTGTGTGTGTGTGTGTGTGTGTGTGTGTGTGAGGATCGGGATTCGTCAAAAGATTTGTTTGGACACCTGCATGGAATGAAGAGCATAAGTAGAGACTAAGTGCGACAGTGCCTTTGTCTGTGTGTGTGTGTGTGTGTGTGTGTGTGTGTGTGTGTGTTTGTGTGTGTTCGTGTGTATAGATCGAGGTAGCGAGTGTAAGAGAGAGGGGCAGGCGGGCTAACAGATTCATATCCAATATGAAGAGGTTAAAGTGACGAGTCCAATCCTCCCCGCAGAGCAAAGAGAGAATGAGATTGAGATGCGGGAAGAGGAGGGAGAACACCCCTCCCTCCTCCTCCTCCTCCTCCTCCTCCAGGAGGAGGAGGAGGAGGGGAGAGGGGTGTAGTACAACAGATTAATTTCATTTCTGGTCTGAGCACTCCTCTGCTAAGAAAAAAAAAAGAGGATAATAAAAGAGGATAAAAAAAGAAGAGAGGAGGGTGATAAGCAGGGGAGCTGGGAGGAGAGAGAGAAAAAAGAGTTTCTTCGCTCCTTTATCTGATGTAGTAAACGCGTGCGTACTGTATGGAGGGAGAGATTGGAGCCGCGGAGTGTGAAGACGATTATGTGTTCAGAACTGCTGTTGAGTGCGTCTGGCCTCTGTGCATCTGGGGTGGGGTGGGGGGGGGTACATATCAACTTCTCAGGCCGACCAAGGTACTTTAAATGATGTAGAGCGGCTAAAAACAAGTGTGAAGCCTTCTCAAATACGTCCTATTTTAATAAAAACTACAGTCAATCAGCACTGTGTCCTAACGCTTTTCTGTTGCTCAACAAAGGCCTTCATAGCAGACACATTCAGCGTCTCATGCAGGTCAGGCTCTCGTTCAGAAGCTTTAAGTATCAGTTTTAACCCTCCTAACCCAATACGTTTTTGTAATAGTTTGATGTATAGCTAAATATGCATAAGTGTAGGTATTAGAACGCGCCCTATCGATAACGATAATGATAAATATCTCTCACGCAGGGTCTAAAAATTAACCCTAAAATGATTCAGCGTCCGATAGATTTACAAAACCTTCACATCGACTTTAATGATTGAGCCTTGAGTACGTTTGATTTCAAATACTTCAGTAGACTTTTGAAATCAAGACTTCTTGAATTGGTTAACCGATGATCAATAAATTAAAACCGTTCAATTGCCTTTTGGATAATTGCAGAAAATAAGCTCTGTGGCAAACAAGCCTTTATGATATTTACACGTTTTGTTCAGCAAGATAATCTTCACAAATGATGAACACCACTTTTGTGATTTTTGAAACGCGAATGCAATCACCAGAAGTAAAACGCTAACGCTATAAAGGAACTAAACCACGGTCACATGACTTCAACGCCACCACCACCAGGCTAAAGGCGGACGTATTTTATATGGTAGAACTAAAAGTTAAGATCTCTTCTCACTCAAAAAAACAAGTGACTACGAGACTCTCTTTCCATCTGAAACCTGATGTTTATACTGGTGATGCTTTTGACAGGCGAAATATTTTTCTGCTATTAGTAGTTGCTGGGGACGTTTGTTTTTTTATTTATTCTAGTGTGTTTTGGGATTTTTTTTCCCTTTAACTCACCGGGCACTCAAACTGGATTCATTGCGTGGATTAGACGCAGCACATGCAGCACATGCAGCACATGCAGCACATGCAGCACATCCAAGTACTTGTGCAGCTCGCTGTCTAGCAATGCTCTTAGTCTGTTTTTATATGCTTGTGGAAATTGCACATCTACGGGAGAGCTTTTTCTTTTCTTTTCCTTTCTGCCATGTGTTGACGGCGGAGGCAGTTGAAGAAAAAACTGTCAACAAAGCAAAAGTTCAAAAGAAGAAGAAGAAGAAAAAAAAGAGGAGACCAAATGAATGTTAAAAACACTTTAGTTTGTCCTATTTCTTTGTCCGGTGGACGGTATCAATTAGGAGCAGCTGTGCAGTCCGTCCAAAACACCTTCTAAAAGCCCTTGAGCTCGTGGGTCTGGCAACAGCATGCGTGTGGGTGAAAATGAGTCACGGAGAGTAAATGCATGTATGTATTTGGAAGCGCGCGTGTGTGTGTGTGTGTGTGTGTGTTTGTGTGTAATGTGGGTAGGGGGTTAGTTGAGTACAGCAGATTGAAGCACTAACCAGAGCACTCAGATTTATTAAAAAGGGCCGGACCCCAGCGCCTGTCCAACCCCTCCTTCCTCTCTCCATCCTATTGTTGTCACTTTACTTCTGTCTCTATGCATACATACAACCCCCCCCCCCCCCCCCATCCTGCATGATATTACATTTTTCACTAAAAACCCTTCGCAGTCACCGCTGGTCCCTCCATAAGACAGAGGAGAAGGAGGGGGGTCAAGGGGGAAGAAGGACGTGGTGTTTCTGAGGTAAATGGGAAGCCCCGGGCCCCTCCTCCCCTCTCCTTCACACACCCCCTTTCTCTCCCCTCCACGTTCATTACCATATCCCCTGGCCGCTAAATTAAATTGGGAGGGTTTAAATCCACCCCCCCCCTCTCAGATCGGACGGATGGGTGGAGAGAGGAGACAAAAGAGGTGGAAACCAATCTAACTAACCCCACTTTTGTCATCCGACTTTATTAGCTAAATGTATCAGCGGTGAGGGAAGGGACCCATTGTTGGCTGTGGGGATTCATATTGGCCTGGGAACACACACGCACATACACATGCAAAGAAAGGACACGCGTCGGCTCTCCATGTGTGGTTTATTGGACACAAACTACGCTGGCGTGCATAAAACGTCCCTGCGGCGCTGCGAGATTACATTACAGCTGCGCACGTAAACATGCAAACACTCGGAGGGGAGAGTGTACTCACACACACACACACAAACACACACACACACACACACACACACACACACACACACACACACACACACTAAACGGCACTCTGCGTATCTGCGGCCTTCTCATTTTAATCTCTATTTAAAAAATAATAAAATAAAGTTCTACAGCTTGGCAGATGCACGCGTCGAGATGAGTTTACTCACACTCCTACAGGAAGGAGTTTTTTTTTTGGGGGGGTGAGATCACATGCCGGCTTCATTATGTCAGAGAGCTGTGAAGGAGGACAGGAGAGCTTCCTAAGCCACGTTTTCTCTATTCATGCAAGCAGGGGGAACAACATCACCGCTCTTCAGGCTGGCACAAAAGACCAGCACTTCTGTATCGCACACAGCAGCAGCAGCAGCAGGCAGTCATGGACATTAGCTAACAGATAAGCGCACACACACACACACACACACACACACACACACACACACACACACACACACACACACACGCACACGCACACGCACACCTGCTACACTACAGCCTTCTATACACCCACAGAACATAGCATAACGTTTTCTCATTACAACTACAGTGCTTCTTAAATTTGACTACTTGAAAAGTGACAAATGACTCAAAAGAATATTTAATATCTTTAACAAATTTCACACAGGAGAAATTGTGCTTACAGACAAATGTCTGAAACTGTCCCAATGAGTCCGTTGCTTTGTTTTACCGGCAGCAGAATGTTTAAAAAAACGAATATATTCAAGGAAGCTGGTGGACATACCTGGCTGCGAGTTAAATTCTTGGTTCTTCTTATGCTGCGGGACAACTACTTAAAAAAAAAGTACAATGGAACGTCACGCAGAGTTACTACTGGAGAAATCCATCTACCCCGACTTCACAAAAAATAAGTTGTCTGACGTAGTGCTGGGCGGTATACCGGTTTATCTGATATACTGGTTCTAATCTCCCGTATGATATTAATTTTTCATACACCGTCATACCGGTGCATAGCTGAAACAACTGCTATAACTCTTCAACAGACAGCTAAATATATTGTTCGAGCGAAGAGCGCTACGGTCGGAGCTAACGGTAGTTGTGTATTGAGAGGGACCCCTAAGTTATGGTTATAACTTCATAACACAACAATTAATAACCCACAACTAACTCTCTTTAACAGGGCAACACCACGGCACACAACAGTTTGTTGTACCCTGTACCCAGCACGCCAAATGACATGCTGGGTACAGCTCGCTAGCTAGCCCGTTAGCTAGTCTGTTAACAGCTGGGAGAGGCTCCCTCGCTACAGTAACGTTACATTAAAGAACAGAAATGAGCGATGCAGGATGAACAAAGAGAGACCGGAGATGCACCAATAGAGTCTGTGCCCAAGAGAGGAGCTGTGTCTGCTGTTTGGAAGTTTTGGTCCCGCTACAGACAGTCGAGAAAGACGGGTTCAGAGCAATGATTAAAACACTGGATTCTAGGTATGTCTTACCGGGGCGAAAATACTTCAGTCAAACTGCGATCCCAACATTATACAAACAACACCGAAGCAAGCTGGAAGCGGAGCTACGTACAGTCGCACACTTTTCTACAACAGTGTAGGTCAGTTTATAGTGTTTATACAACTATCTTAAAATTGTAAACTTTAAGTTCTGTTTTAACTACGTTGCAATTTGCACAATAAAAATAGTTTACATTCTGCAACTGTTTCATACATTCTGATTCCTTTATATATTGTAACATTTTGTGGGGCAAAGCAAACCCTCTAGTAATCAAAGCCTTTATACACGATGACATTAAAATGTTTTTATATTTTATGTACTCCTGACAGTAGAGTAAGCCACTGTAAACCTATATAAAAAAAAATACCGTGATATACCGTGAAACTAAGCAACTTCGTACAGACCCCCCCCCACGGTTCAGTAAACATGTGAACCGTGGATTTATTACAGTTTAACATTCACCATCACAATGTAAATAAAGTTTTACTGACTTTATTATATATATATATATATTATACTAATTTATTACTTCATCTGACAATATTCAGTAAAATATGTGATCAGGACTTATTATCTCTGATAATGTTGCATTGTAAACAACCAATCCCTGTTTAAATTGATAGGAGAGCTAGTAATGTTAGCAGCACCGCTAACGGCTAACGAACAAAGGTTCCGTTCAGTTACATTATGATGCGTTCAGGTTCTGTTCAGTGAAAATGAGTACTGTGCGAAGGTAAATTATTACGTTATCATGATGTATTCACATGTAATCTCGTAAAATGTAGTGTTGGTGAGAAACTTGAATAAATCCAGATGTTTGAAGGAGATGTTTTCACAGCAACATAAATAGATATTAGAGATGAATTATGAGCTGTTTACGCTAACTCTAAGCAGCTTATAATACATCATTAAAACCACTAATGACAAGATGTGTCTTAATCAATGAATGTACAATCTTTTATTGCCCTATCATTTGAATTGTGTGTTTTTATGAAGAAAAACACTATAGATGAGTATAACAAAGTAAAAGGATAACATTAAGTATTTTGAAATGATTTTTGGGATGGATGGAGCCTTGTATACCAGCTGCTATAACAAACAACAAATAAAATAATTTGTATCAGCCGGTTTGGCTCATTGACAATCAACAATTGGTATTGGCGGCAATAAAAAACTTGATCGAGGAATCTCTAAATTTGCTCCCTTTTTTCTATTTATCCGATCGGTGACTTAAAACACTGATACGATCCCAAACCATGAGTTTTGTGATCTGACTTTGTTTATAGTGTGAAATCTAATCGGCTAAATTATAAGGCGAGCAGCAGCCCTGACCTCAAGACCATCCGCCAATCAGTTGAACAGCCTTCAGGTTTGTCTCCCTCACCCCCCGTGTCCTTTTTTCTTTCCAACTGGTGGCACGCCGGGGCCAAGGTGGGGAATTATAGGGACGGAGCGAGGTATGAAGAGGAGCGCGAAGAGAAGGAATGCCAGCTATGAGACGAATGAATAGGCACAGGCTTCTTTATGGTGTTTATGTGCGCAGAGGAGAGGGCCTATCGACGGGCAGCGCATCGGACAAAAGGGGGAGCGCACACTGAGTGCATTCGATTACTGGCGCACATCGGTGTTAAACCAAAAAGCTCCCCTGCTGTGCCCAGGATTCATTATTTAGTAGGGGTGTAAAATGGACACTGGCCTATACACACACACACACACACACACACACACACACACACACACACACTAAGATGAGCCATCAGGGAAACGCGGATTTACACACACACACACACACACACACACACAAACACCAGGAATAAGTACTCGTAAGTACACTGGTACACATGTTTACACACACGGAAATACCAGAAATGTACTCACAAATAGCCACAAACACACACTCACACACACACACACACACACACATTACGATTGGTGATTACAAACCCAAAGAGAGCGAGACACACGGGGAAGTCAAATATAGCCTGAGTACAGCCAATTTAGCCCGTAATGGTCTTTGTGACCATCAAGAGCACAAGACAAAGATGACTGTCCAATGGAAGGTGCACATGTGTGTGTGTGTGTGTGTGTGTGTGTGTGTGTGGAGGAGGACAGTGTTTACTTAGATTCCTTTTCCTCCTATATATGTGTGTGTCTAATGGTCTATGAATGTTTCCAGGGTAACAATGACAGTTTGAGCTGGTTGGGTGGATCGACATACGGACAGCAGCGGAGGGGAAGCAGAGTTCAGGTGACCATTTCTGGTTATGAGCGGGGGTAGGGGGGGGGGGGGGGGGGGTATTTTTTTATTTCATATCCGCACAGCAGGTAGTGTCCGTGGTGTGAAATGACTTTTATCATCTACGTGTAGCAAAGACAAAAGGTTCCGCATGTGTGTGTGTTCCCTGCTGCAATCACAGTGTCCGTGTGTGTGTGTGTGTGTGTGTGTGTGTGTGTGTGTGTGTGTGTGTGTGAGAGAGTGAAGGTAATGTACAGAGAGTGTGTGTTTAAAGAGGTGGATAAAAGACACAGTAACCTGGTATGAAGATACTTACATTTGCCTTTAATTACGTGGCGCTTGTGGGGTTTTATTTTTGCGGGACACATCTGCTGGCGCACAGGAAGTAACGAGTTCAATGCCTCCGGTTTATTCTGAATAAACGGAACATAATGATCTAGACAAATTCACTAAACTCAATGAATTCAATAAACATGCAGAAAGCTCAAACTTCTAATGCAAGATAACAAGAAGACGAGGATGTTTCTCTGGGAAGTGTGAACTCTGGGAAACGCAGTGTAGAAACACCGGAGTGTTTTTTTAAACCACAAAAAAGCATGACGACACTGAAAACTTTCCCACTTTAAAGGACTTACTGTATGCATATGAGTGAAAGTGAAGTAGGTGTGCATGTGTGTGTGTGTGTGTGTGTGTGTGTGAGCATAATGCCGTGACTGGTTTGTCAGCGGAGCCAATCTGTGTGCTCGTTTGTGTGTGTGTGTGTGTGTGTGTGTGTGTGTGTGTGTGTGTGTGTGAACGTGTGAACGTGTAAACACTTTAATATCTGCATGCATGTGTTTCAAACAGCAACTACAGAGCAGATACATCCTCAGTTTGTATGTGTGTGTGTGTGTGTGTGTGTGTGTGTGTGTGTGTGTGTGTGTGTGTGTGTGCGTGCAGAGCCCTGGGTGGGGGCGAGGCAGCTTAACACAATAAAGCATGTTGTATTGACATCTGTGTTGTGTCTATTGATTCCCCATTATGGAGCTAACAAACCCGCCTGGACGCTTTGTCATTCGCAATCACGTTAGCACCGGGAGTCACCGACGACGCGGCCCCTTTTAAAATCTGATCCATACACGCGTGCGTGCGCGTGCGCACACACACACACACACACACACACACACACACACACACACACACACACACACACACAGACGCAAGTGTCCTCACTTTTCTCGCATTCCTACACATTCGCGGCGATCGTTCCTGTCACCTAGCGCACCGGTTCCACCCACCCACCTACACCCACACACACACACACACACACACACACACGTTAGAACCACAAATTCTCATGCAAACATATTAACAGTCCACACACCCACACACACACATAAATGGAGTGGCGGGAGAGTAGTCAATGCTGGCTAATCAATAGCGGTGGAAGGTTAAAGCCACTCACACAATGGGCAGCCATGAGCTTGCGGTTTTCCAGATGAACCGCACATTCCGGACAGATCCATAACTGACCTCAACACGCAATTATCGTCCACCTGTGCCTGCAGCGTGCACGCACTCACTCAAATGACCATAAATGCATGGATTTATGTTCTTCCCAAAACAAAACATCTGCACTCTGCTGCAGACGCACAACTGTACACAGACCCGGCGCATATTCCTGCTTATGCACACCTCTTGCACACATGCTTTCCAACACACAATCATGCACACGGGCCGATAATGTATGTATGTGATCCACATGTGCACAGAGGCTGCTTCAACCTCAGCAGATTCCTTGTACAAAACAAAAAATAAATCTGGATACACACCCTGGTATGCAGGCTCAAACACATGGACGGACCTACACACACACACACACACACACACACACACACACACACACACACACACACACACAGCCAATAAATCCAGGCACCGGGGCCTTTGCTCAGGCCCAGTTTGGTGTGGCCCAGACAACACAACCCACTCCTGGGCACCAGGAGGTGAAGATACTGGGTGGGAGAGGAGGTAGTTATCGAGCAGCACGGAGCACTGTGTGTGTGTGTGTGTGTGTGTGTGTGTGTGTGTGGGCAGGAGACTGGGCTTTGAACTCTGCAATAAAAGTCCCTCTGCTCGGTTATTAAACAATAGAATAGGATGGTGTAGAGCAGCAGGCGCACTGTTGCCACATCGCCTTATTGTTCCAGTATCTGTCGCTGTGCTCATTTGGATTTAACAGTCACGAGAATGTTGCTTTTTTGTTTGTTTGCCTTGTTTTTCTGTGTGGTGTTTTTCATACCACCTGCATAAATATATTTGTCACAAGGCTCTCTGTGTTCTTCCGTGACTTTTCATCACTTTGCTTCGACGGTGTGCTACTGTGTAAAGAGGTAAACTAACCAACACAGTGCTGAAGAACTACAGCTCGGGTAAGAGGCCTCTCGGAGTAGCCGGCATAAATACCCCCCCGCCCCCCCAATCCAGACACGGGCCTTCTCTCTGTGAATTTGACAGCTCTCAGTTTTATATGTGGGCCACGGTGGCCCTGGAGGATTTTACAGCAGTGTACATCAAATAAAAAAAAGAGCATTTAGATTTCCTTTGTTGCGGCGCAGAGCAGCCACAGGTCCCCTGCAACCACACAGCAGAGCTAGACCGTCCGGTGACGTCTCTGAGCCACACAAAAAAGAAAAAGAAAAAAAGAAAGACAAGGATCGGATGCTCAAAATAAACGGAGGAGCGTCGGTCTCCGCTCTTCATCTGTAGTAGTTGGCCAGCACAGGTGTATTAATGAGCAGCAAACGAGAAAGAATTCAACGAGGGGCAGCGCTTCAGGACAGAGGGTGTGGTGTCTTTCTTTCATTCCAGCTTGTTTACTGTCGACATAGATGAGATGCCAGTCGTGAATTTTAAACATGACTTTAAAAGTGAATGTATCAAAATACAATTGAAACGCAGCAACAAATGTGTTCTATTACTGCTGGTCTTAAAAATCAATGCATGGACTTCGGTTTCGGGCGAAATGATACTTTTATTCAACCGCAACAATGTGCCAAAAACGTAAAGTAAAAAAAAAAAAAAAAAAACTCTTAACCCGGTGGGTTTTTTCTGCATACATAAGGAGTTAAAGGGTCCACTGACTGTAATACAATTTGCAGTCATGTAGCAGCACAGTCAGCTGGTTTAATAACAGTGTCAATATTTAAAACAATTAAAATGCCTTTTTTATTCTAGTACTCGCAGATATTCAGCTACACTTTTCCATTGGTACATTGGCAGAATGTAGACTGATGGTTTCCTTTAACGGTAGAAGCTAATAAAGCGACCCAGCCCATCGACTCAGGTGACAGTAAACAACCTAATATATATTACTGGGCGATTAAATGAAAAGATAAAACATCTCCTCCCTCCGATAACAAATACGATCCGGTGACTGTTTCACCGCGGCGACGGGTCCGAGGCCCGGCTGAGCTGAGGCCAGCAGTCTCGACGGCGTGGTGTTAAAGAGTCGAGCTGACAAAACCCCCATAAGCCCTCGCTTTAGATCCACTGTAGAACCACTGTCTGCTAGCGTCTGCTGTTTAGGACCTCTCTCTCCTCCTCCTCCTCTTCCTCCACTGAACCTCACTCACCTCATCTTACACTTGTGACACCCCCATCTTTGCTCACACACTAATGCAAACACACTCAGATATGTGCACACACACACACACACACACACACACACACACACACACACACACATGCACGCCGCTTACAGGTGCAGGCAATCGTACAGATGCACACCTTGGTCAAAGGCGCAGATCAGAGAGAGAGACAGAGAATTGTGGGTAACAGACTTAGCTAAAGTGGCTTATGGGGCCCCGGCCAAATCACACCAGGCAAATCCAATTCAACATCCTCCCCTGACCATGGGGAACGAGAGAGAGAGAGAGAGAGAGAGAGAGAGAGGGTTTGCATTTTACTGAAAAGGCTTTTGAGTCAAGTGAATACTTCACAGAAAGGATAGAGAGAAAGACAGAGAGAGAGAGACAGAGAGAATGAGAAACAGGTGGATTGTGACTTTCTTTCTCTCCACAGATCAAGGATGAAAGTCGGAGGAAAAGTAGAAGGAAGACAAAACGGATGAGGAGATGAGGGGATGAGTGTCGGCCTTTGATCTCCTACTGAGTTGTATTTCTCTCGTGCGTATTGTGGCTGCTTTATCACACCATCAATGTTTGAATATTTTTATAAAAAGGCACTTTGACCCTTTCATTTCCTCACTGGAGGAAAGACGCACAAGAGAAGACGACTTGCTAGCTCGTGTTTTCCACTCGTTTGTTATTCACTTGCTCCGCGTGGTCGTTCAAACGATGGAGTCTCATCTGTTTGTTCATTCTTTCACTCGCTTTCATCAACTCGCTGGTTCTTCCAGCTGTTAATTCGCTAACCGACACTTTCACCCTTCTCATTCATCATTTATTATTCATGCACGCACTTGCTCACCCCCCCCCCCCCCCCACCCCGACCTAGCCTCCACCTCTACTTCTCCTTCTCTCGATTCACTTTCATTTCTTTAAGGGCCGACATAGATATTGCCCCCCCCCCCACCCCCATCACCGTGTCAGAGCCTCCAGGAGCAGCTCTCATTAAAGCCTGGACCGTTTTTCTCCTCCTGACACCTACTTAAGGTGATAGCCTGAGTTAGCCCTGCACGGCACGGCTCGCCATATACACCTACCCCCCCACCACCACCACCACCACATCTGTCGTTTGGGGGGGGCACCCCGCTCTAAACATGCAGACACACTTCAGCACACGCATACGGTCTGTGTTGAAACAGGTCACTCTGCCAAGTGTTAGAAGTCCCACAGGTGGAAAGAAAAACACTAAAGCAGGGAACCCAACGACATCAGTGAGAAGGAAAGCTAATATACTGAACAGAAGAATTCTTTTCGTGTCCATCTGGTGCTATAGTTCTTTTTTTTTGTATAAACACGTTACTGTCGGCTCTATTATGGCTATAATAATAATAATAATAATATCACAGACACAGTCCTTTAGGAATATTACAGGAACATTATAGTGAGATGGAGATAAAAATACATAAAGAGCACTGCTGCCCTTTATTGACCACGCTGCAAGTCACTAAAGCAATATCAGAGTGATCACAGGGTATTAAGGCCCGGCATAGAGGCATGATACGGTCCTTATAACCAACTATTGATTGACAAACTTGCTGCGAGTCCCGCAGTGATGGGCCAATTATAGGAATATGAGTTTCAACATCATCATTAAAGTTAAGGTTTATTTTTTTTTGTGATAAATATGTTAACTTTATTTATAGACAGAAATTTGAATTTCAATCACGTCATCTCCAGTAAAGACAAACTTTCTCCCTGAGCCAACTTTGACTGTTTTCTCAACACGGCCCCATGTCGGAGATCAATACCTATAATCGATAGGTGACCGTGAATATTCCAGCCCGACCTGGCCGAGGAGGACTGAAGGAGAGGAGAGGAGAGGAGAGGAGAGGAGAGGAGAGGAGAGGAGAGGAGAGGAGAGGAGGCAGATGGAATGAAGGTCGAGATGGATGGATTGCCACGAATGAAAGAGGAGAAGCCGAGGGTGCCTCTCTGTGTGATGGATGCTAATGAGCCGAATATTCATGCATCCAATTTGCGCGTTTCACATTTTGGATTCAAGTAAGTATCTCAATTAAACTCTCTGCCTTGTCAATGATAAATGCAGTTAATTTAAATCTGAGGAGATGCAAGAGGAAAGATGGCAACAGGAAAAAACAAGTGCTTTTGGGGCTGAAATATTTAGTCTTTGGATTCTTCTTCAGAAAATTTAAGTTGGGATGCACCTTTTCACGTGTTTGTGTAATTTGGAGCAATGCAGAATAAGACAAATCACAAGAAGAGCATTCGTGATTTTGGGGAGAAGTTGATTTGAATTTTACACAAATCAATTTAAATAGCTTAGTAGATTATTTCTTTCTTAAAGAAATAACATTACGTTTTGAGGTGCATATCTTTCAGCTGTAAAGAAATAACTTTAATAAATGGGAAGAAATGCTTGATTTGATTTGTTGTAAAATATAGAAAGTATATAAAAATATCAATGGAATCATGAGATTTATAAGTTTATTGGCCCGTTATTACATTTCTGATGAAAGCCTGATACGATTGGGATGTTGTGTGTAATTAAATCTACCGGGTTAGAAATAAAAAGAGATTAAACTAAAAAACGGTTATTATTTGTGTGGGTGCACAGTAGAGATTAGAAAGGGCCCAGTAGGAAAAAGAGTCTCTTACCGGGGCTGGACCGCGGAGCCAGCGAGGACTTGAGTCTCCAGGCGCTGAAGTCGGACGCTGTTCTCTGAAAGACGAAGGGGACCGGCAGGGGGACAAACATGGTCCTCTGTCGACCTGGGGGTCGGGGTTAGTTTGTTTTTTTGTTATTCTACTCTCACTTTTCTTATTTTCTCATCCGTCGTGCTTCCGTTGATCTTTGGCCAGTTCTTCGTAGGCTTTCCAGGTTTGTGGACAGCCGGTTGTAAAAGACGTTTGGGTGGTTTAAAAAAAACAATTTGGCTTCTTCCTTCCGTGGATCGAGTCCGTGTCTCAGCGGATCCACATCTCAATGTTGTTGTTGTTTTTTAGATTTGTGCGGATCCGGGATTCCACACGGATATCACAGTCCCCTCTTAACTTGCGTCTTCTCGGAGTCAACTAGTCCGACACACACACACACACACACACACACACACACACACACACACACACACACGCAAATGCACGCACGCACGCACGCACGTACACACGGCGAGGTGCGGGGCGCGCAGCTATAAGCGTTGAGTGGACGATGTAAAGCTGTTATCCGTATGCAGGCTAACACGGGATGGACGGTTGTTGACACCCGTTCTCATCGCACCCACGTGAATGCAGCGCAGTCGGTGCTTCCCGTCTCAGCCGCTCTCCATTGGACGTGTAGCGCAGACACAGCTGGACTCCATTTATTGTGTCCAGACAGTTGTGCGTAAAGACCGCGGCGGTTCTCCGTTTCCGTCTCTCCTCCTCGGCCCGGGTCTGCTTTGGTTTTGGGGTTGCGCAAAAAAAAAAAAGATGGGTTCCTCCTTCCCGGCACTGGCATGAAAAGTCTCAAACAAAAACACACTGTCCAACCGGTGAATCCTCCGGTACAGAGAAACGAGGAAGGGAGTGTGTGGGGGGGGGGAGGGGGGGAGGGGGGGACTGTCCGGGTAGAGTTGCTTCTTTAATTTTTGGTTCTCGTAAAGATTTGGTTTAGTAGCTGGCTGGTTTGTTGGAGAATACACGCACACAAAGCGACAAGATAAGAAAACGCGAAGCGATTATTCGGTAAAAAAGATGGAATAATCAAATCATAAAGTAAGGCAACGCGGGCACCTCCTGTCTGACTTTCGCTCCTCCCTCTCCTCCCCTCGCTGTTTCTTCCTCTCTCTCGCTCGCTCGCTCTCTATACCGCGGGTCACTAATTACAGCAACAAATCGATAGATAAATAAATGAATAAATCCATATCAATAAGTACACCTGTCTTCTGCTTTCCTCCTCCAGTGGAGCAGGGAAAAAAGAGGAGGGAGGGGGGGGGCGAGATGATACCCCCTTTTTTCTTTCTTTTTACGCTGTAGTGTCTTTTCTTTGGCTCTGCTCCGTGTCTCTCTCTTTCTCTCTCTCTCTCTCTCCAGCCGTCCTCTGTGTGTATCCTACGCGTGTGTGCGCACGGATCCGCGTTCCCTCCGTTTATTGTGGGAACCCCGGTGGTGTTCGGTCCTTCGCCGCGCAGCCTGAACGCACTCTGGCACGGCGAAGCGCTGCGTCCGGGGAGACAGACAGAGATACCCAGCCCCCCACTTTTTTTTTTTTACCCCCCTCCCCTCTCTCCCTCTATACCCCCCCCCCTTTCTCCCTCTACCCCCTCACCCCGACACATATGCACATATACGCACAACATACACACGGCCCCACTTTCTCTGTTCCTTTTATTTCTGTGCACATTTGAACATGAACGTTTTATTGTTTCTGATCTGTATTCCAGTTTGACATATATGTATGCACACATGTATGTATAATATATTTCATAAAAGGGATTCACTCTCTAAGAGTCCATGTTGAATTACCAGTGTTTCAAAAATGCACACACACACACACACACACACACACATACACACGTACATAGTCTCGCGCCCTTTCTCTGACTGCTGTGATCTCGTACAAGACGAGCACGGATCCGGCCAATTGAACCTCTGATTACTTCATTATAATGAAGCCAATAATCACATCATCGCCGGCCTCCGAAAAAATCGATCGCCTCTTCACAATGTGCAGACATGAATTCAAAGAGGAGGGGGGGCTTTGATGTATATTTCAGCAGGTGGATCTCTCCCTCTCATATAGATTTACGTGGGTCTGGCTAACGCAAGGTCACCTGCAGCACTCAACTAATTTATTTCTTTTTTCCTCCCCCCATCACAGAGGTGAATAATCAAAAGCCTGCAAGAGCCACGGGTGTTAAATTAGTCATTATTTTTGGGGCTCGGGAAGCCTACGTGCGTGCGTAAAATGTGCGTAAAATGTCAGTTGAGCTGAATCTAAATTGACTGTTTTTCCAATTAAAGGGTCGGTGAGAAGGTTGTAGTTGCCGTAGTGAGTGGAACCTGTGTGTGTATGTGTGTGTGCATGTGTGTGTCCGACGGAAGGTTGCCTCCCGGCCAGCAGCCCTCTCCTCTCCATGCTCCACCCGGCTGTCAAACGCGCCGCCCCGATCTGCGCTCTGCATTTACACTCCAGATTATCGGTCAGATGGATTTTTTTAAATAGAAAAATCTATAGGCTAAATATCGCAGTCAATAAAAGAAAATAGAGCGAACCACACACACACACACACACACACACACACACACACACACACACACGCGAACCTATATCACTCTGAGGTGGGACTGAGCTGTTAATAAGTTATCGATCAATTATGGCCCTCGTATATGGAAAGGCCTCGGGCTCTTTGCCAATGCTAATGTCTATGCAGGGAGAGAAAGGAGACGTCAAATATAAACTGTCATCAGGAGCTTCCTGATCCATGGCCTCTACTCCAACTACTCCTCTTTTAGTAATACTACCACTACACTGTGTGTCGACATTTCTACTGCTTCAACTACTACTAATATGTATTTATACTAGTACTAACACTCTGACCACTACTGCTGCAGCCTCTACTACTCCTCTTTCAGTAATACTAAAAATACCTTTATGACTTGTTTCTACTGCTTCTACTATGAATAATATGTATTTATTCTAGTGTTAATACTGACTTCTTCTGCGGCCTCTACTCCAACTACTCCTTTAGTAATATGCTACCACCACTACTACCACTTTTATAACGCGTTTCTATTTCTCCTGCTTCTACTATTACTACTACTCTTAGTGCTACTAATGCTGTGTATTTCTACTCCTACTAATACTGCAACTACCACTACAGCACTTGTCCTTCTTCTCAAACCTGTGTCCTATGTTTCGGAGCATGTCCGTTACCCTACCCGCTGCAGCTTTTGATGTCATGTATGCACAGACACAAGTCACATCACAAAGGGACCCCCCCCCCCCCCGTCATAAAAAACCCCACTCCCCATTGACAGATGACATCCGCGTGTCCAACGAGCGAGAGAGGGAGGAAAAAGAAAGGGAGCGAGAGGAGGAGGAGGAGCCGTAAAAAGAAGCGACCGGTTGTCCCTCCAGAGCCCCCCTCTCCGCGCGAGGGTCGAGCGCAGAGGAGCCCCGATCCAAACTCCTTCCAGACAAAAGCAATTATTTCTTGTAGAATATAGTGTGTTTTGTGCGTCCGTCGCGGGGGGGGGGGGGGGGGGGGGGGGGGGGGGGGCGCAGATTTGAAGGAGAGGTGAAAAATATGGCGCACGGAGGGCCTCATCAATAGCAATATGTTCTTTTCCCCTTCTGTTATATCTATCCTTTTATAACTTCTCTGCAACCTGCTGCGGTTGCTTTGTCTGACATCGTGGGCTTATGGGCCATAGCGGACTTCTGATCACACACACGCACGCGCGCGCGCGCGCGCGCACGCACACACACACACACACACACACACACACACACACACACACACACACAGCTGTATAAAAGGAGCCATAAATAGATTCCGCCCTTTTATCTTTCATCCCAAACCTGTTGTTTTCTGTATCCAGCTTTGAAACTATAGTAAACTATAATGATATTTAATTAAATATTTCATAGTCAGCGTAGACTTTATTTAAGATTTATAATGAGATGACCGACCGGTTCAACTGCAATCCACACACACACACACACACACACACACACACACACACACACACACACACACACACACACACACACTCTCCAATTAAGACGTCTATATCCTATAAACGCATGGAATCAAAAGATTACATTTTGTCGCATAAAGTAACATATTTTTTTAAATTGCATTTGTATTATCGCATCAGTAGGCTTTACTATTTTTGCACAAAAAAAAAATACAAACATATCTCAAGAAAACCAGAATCTGACTGCTATAAGTGAACGCATCCTTTTCGGTACGGGAAGTCTATCGCAGAATTAGATCTTATTGCTCTCTATCTGTGTGCTCCGTGTGTGTGTTTGTGTGTGTGAGAGAGAGAGAGAGAGAGAGAGAGAGAGAGAGAGAGAGAGAGAGAGAGAGAGAGAGTTCATTGTTAAATGGCAGTGTCATGTTGACAAATGAGTTGGTTGAATTAAATTCTCCCTCATCAATAACAAGAGGGGGCCCAATCAATACCGGCTTACAATTATATCACCGCCTACCCCTCTGCTACTGCTGTTACCACACACACACACACACACACACACACACACACACACACACACACACACACACACACACACACACACTGAAGAGGAGAGTTATTACTTTGGTGTTACATGGATTATTATAAGCACACTCCTGCACACACTAAACACAGAGGGGAATCATTCATGAGACAGTGACCCTAATAAACACACACACATTAGTTTTAGCACCTGACATTTGATCTATTTTCTCTCTCTCTCTCTCTCATTCTCTGTCTATGCGTCTCTCCCTTTCTTCTTGCGGCCTGACTAAGTAATCAATGCTGACAGATCGTCAATAGGCCGGTCCGGGCCCTGCCAATACCTCTCCTACATATCCATTATTCCTCTTAAGGCCGCGGAGGACGAGCAGAGGAGAGTAAAACACGACGCTGTCGATACACCACCTTGATGCGATCATCGAGGCGGAATCGATGCTCTTGCTTACAGCTCGTGAGCTCGCTGGGAAATCACGGCCGGCGTGGAAATCGGTTTGCGAATACGTATCTCTCTCTCGCTGGATGTCTTCCTGTGTTTCTTATCTTCATAAGCCGGGGGATTTTTTTCTTCTTCTTTTTTTCATGCATATTCTCTTTCATTGTTCGCAGAATTTTATTTCGACTTTGAAAATTGGCTGAATTTCCCGGTGTCCGTGTTTCACACATGTTCTGCATCCTATTTCATCCTGGATTGGTTGTAATGGATTAAAGATGTGAGATGTGAGGGAGGTGGACGGGGGGCAGGGGGGCAATATCGCCTTTTTTGTGCACACACACACACACACACACACACACACACACACACACACACACACACACACACTGATTCACAAATGTATGTACATGCTTAGCGGCACACGCATGCAAACGCACCGTAACGAGCAGGAAAGCACGGAAACACCGGACCGACACACTCGTGCACGATATTCACGTACATGCAAACGCACCATAACATGCACGGATGCACGAAAAAGTACACACACACACACACACACACACACACACACACACACACACACACACACACACACACACACACACACACACACACACTCAAGACTCTGGCTATCGTGCTCAGAGAGGCCCAAACAGCTTAGCTTAGCACAAATGCAGCATCAAGGCTCGAGGTAATGCCAATGACATGGATGGAGCTTTCCAGCCCGTGCAGCCTGGAGTGTGTGTGTGTGTGTGTGTGTGTGTGTGTGTTAGTGTGTGTGTGTGTTGCAGACGTGGGGGGAGATGAGAGCCTTAAACACTGAGAGGATCAGACCCGACACTCCTGGACACCATGGAATACGATCAAGAGGAAAGAGAGAGAGAGAGTGTGTGTGTGTGTGTGTGTGTGTGTGTGTGTGTGTGTGTGTGTGTGTGTGTACGAGAATGATAGCAAGACATAACTGCAAAAAAACCCTACAAATTTGAGACCTGAAAGGTGTTTAAAATGTCGTCTTTCTTCAAGTATTCTGGTGCTGAAATAGCATTTCATACAGTGACGCTGAATATATTCAAAGTTAACAAATTTGATCAAAACTTTGAAGCAAATTCTTTCAAAATGAGGGCAGAAACAGCTGTCTGACACAAAGACATATTACTGTTCATATTAATATCGTATTTGCTAAGTTATATTTGTTGTATGTGAAGCAAGGGGAGGTTTCTCCATTTAAAATAGATTCCATAAATTATGGAGTATGAAAACAACCAAAGATTCCTTAGGACCTTTTCTGTCTCCAACACAGACAGACACACACACACACACACACACACACACACACACACACACACACACACACACACACACACACACACACACACACACACACACACCTGCATCTTATTCACACACACATTTTATAATCCCCTTTCTTGTAGTACATAAACACCATCGACTCAAGTCTCAAATCTCTTTTTTCTCTGCATCTTTTTTCTCCATGTTTACTCTCTCTCCGTCTTCCCCTCACTCGCTCTCAAACACACACACACACACGCACACATACACACACACACACACACACACACGCACACACATGTTCGGCCCGCGTGGTGTTCATGGAGAGAAAGAGAGAGACAGACACACAGTGTGTGTGTGTGTGTGTGTGTGTGTGTGTGTGTGTGTGTGTGTGTGTGTGTGTGGGTAGATTTAGAAGCGAGGATCAATGAGAAATGTAGAAATCAATGCACTTAGCAGTGGAAAATCAATGGGGCCTAATCGGGATGCCAATGGCACAAGTCAAAACAATTAACAAGGAAGAAAAATGTTTAACAACCCCCCACCACCACCACCCCCACCCAATGCTTACACAGAGGCCGAGGAGAGACGGACGGAGGAGAGAAGTAGAGAAGTAGAGAAGTAGAGAGGGCTGCAGTACACAATTAAATGCGTTTAACTGGTAAACTAACTAGCCTGCAGGGTTGTAGGTTTGAATCCAGGTCCATTAGCTCACGCTGCTCAGCTCACTAAAAAGACCAGGTCACTCACAGTGATCTGTAAGAAAGAGGGAGGAAGAACACAATGATCAAAGAAGAAGGAATACAATTCAGAAGTAAAGAAAGAAAGTTCCAAGTCACAACAAGCTGATCAGAGGACTTAACCAGTCGGAGGTTTTAATCTCGCTCATTGAGGTTGATAAATTGATAGAAACAGACACCTTGCCATCAGAATCGCTGCTAATCCGTGGTGGTAGCAGGCTAAGCTAGGTACCGAAGATGCTCCTCTCTCCAACCATGTCCAGTTCTACCTGGGGGATCCTAAGACCTGATAGGAGCACACATCTTCTGACTTAGAACCTCGGTTTTCCTTCCCCAGCAGGAAGAGGGCAATCAAATGTTTTTTGTCAGCGGATGGTGGAGGATGCTCTGAGGATACCAGCAGAGCTACGTTACCCTCCACTCGTTTGGCTTCTTGGCTTTTACTCTGACGTTAAAAGTCCTCAGACTGCTGACTCTAGAGTCAATAGTCACTGACAACCCAAATTCTAAAAAAGCAGCCTCTATCCAAATTCCACATGCAACTTTCTGAGATCAACCCACCAAGGCCTTTACCTTCCCTTTCACCTGACGGGTCACACACTAGACTTCTAGACCTGACTTTGTGGGCGGCCCCATACTGAGCCTGACCAGGCCTTTTGGTACAAGCATGGCCACCAGGTGCTCGTCTGCCCGCACATCCAAAAACATTTTGACAATGAAATACTAAGTGTGTATGTAGTACGTTTTTAACTATTGTACATATTGTGTCATTTGTATTATTCTTGGATGCCCAACTACATCAGGCAGAGGGACTGCCGATGAAAACTAGCCTTTCAGCTAACTCAGGTACTGCACATTTACAGTTGGTTGAATGTTAAGTTCCTTTTCCAAAAATAATTTGCACATTAAATTCTATTGACATTTGACCGACCACAGCTGCATTCTCTGCGAGGAACAAAGACTAAAAATGTTTGACAGCCACCTTTCACGTCAACAGAAGGTGAAGCTTTCGGGTGGAGCGTTCGCTTTAACGTGCCGGTGGAGATGAAACGGTAGCGGAAGCATCGGGAGTGGGGAAGAGCGGGTGTAGGGAGGGAGAGGGAAGCGGTTTTGTTAGATGCCTCCCGCAACTCATAAAATCTGTCAATAAAAATATTTCTCACTAAAAAGAATTGAGTGATGGAGATGACACCGCCGTGCAGCACAAATATTGCCGGTGGCACGCTGGGAGACAGACAGAGGGCAGATAGGTAGCGAGAGGAGAGCCATAGAAATGTAGAGAGAATCTGAAGGTATGGCAAGGCCACATGCCGTAGGACTGCGGTGGGGTTTTGTGTGTGTGTGTGTGTGTGTGTGTGTGTGTGTGTAGAGGGGAGGCGGCGGTGGGGTTGATCTGGGGCCAATCAATAGCGGCAGGGCTCTCTTACGACCCCTGAGTTCCTCCTGGCTTGGCTGGCAGGCTGGAAATCAATGGGCCGGGCCCATAACTCAGGATGGTGTGTGGATTAGTGAACTGTCAACTAATCAGAGAGTAACTGAATCTGACACCGCAGCTATTAACCTATCGATGTGACACTTGGCACTGACACACGCTTACACACACACGTATATATATACACACATGTGTGTATGTATTGACGAACACAAACGCTGTAGAAACGTGTATGTAAATACCTGATACGCACACGTTTACTTTCTGGTGGGACAGTACAGTACAGTCTCATGTAGAGACCTGGATCCAGTGTGTATTCACACAGACACGCTGGTGTCATGGTGGGAAGAATTAAAACAGGCAGCGATTAATGTGACATCGTACACACAGACTAGGGGATGAATTATTTGGAATTTAGGAATTTAGAAATCAGAGCTAAATAATCCACCAATAACAAAAAACATTCAGTGAATTGATATAAAAGGTGGTGACACATTACTATAACCCCTATATATAATAAATGGCTTATAGCACACTATAATGCTGTAAGCAAACACAAGTGTATTAGTGTATTGTTGTAACTGTGGAGGCTGGCGTATAAACCGATAAAGAATGACAAGTACGGTAAAACACAGGTGCAAATATTAGAGAGGGACCGATTTTTAAAGGCTGATATAATAATAGTTTGGAGCAGGAAAGAGACGATTAAAAGCCGATATGAATCTCAAACTGAACATCAAACTCAAAGTGATGTCATTATTAAATTAATCTGGAGCTTAACATCAAACCAACCACAAAAAAACATCTAGGTTAGAATTCTTTGAAAGGGAGGAGTGGAAGGTTTCTCACTGCCCCATCAGCTGGAGTTTATTTCTGTTGTGACTTTTGCTTATCGCTTTTAAAATAAAACTGTATTTTTGTCCCTCAGAATTGAGGGAATTGATTAGAACATCCTGAAGTGAGATTTGGTGGATTACGTCGTTGGAATATGTTCTATTTGTTACCGGTCTTAAAGTGTGCGATGCAGTGGATAGTTACGCCGCTGGATTGTTTGGAAGAGAAAGCGCCGAATGAGTATGTGAGTTAAAGTAACAGTCGATTTCTTTTCCTCCGTGTCTGCAGGTTTCGTATCGTGGCCAACGAGCTGATAGTTGCGTTATTTATTCGAGAGATAACTTTTGTAGGGGACAAAATAAACATAGACAGTTGCCTTCTGAAAAACTGTATGTCTGTTGTGGTCTACATTGAAAAACGTAATGCACAGTCTGTCCCACATTTATGGCTGGAGCACACTGACCGCCCTCCTTATATCTGATTACAACTCCATTATTGTGTTTTATAAAGCGTTCATTAAATGTGTGCATACTGCTTATAAATTCTCAATAAAGGCAAACTTCAAAAGTATGACTGCACGGCTGGGCGAACACAAACTGATTCATATTGCTTTAATTGCTGTTTTTATGTACAGTGTTCTGGAGAAATTGATCCCTATTCAGTAGTCACGGTTCATTTAGAGATCATTTTAAAAATGGACAGCCACCATGCAGATGCATTACATGTTCTGTGTGGGCGCTGAATGTTGGTGAACCACAGATGTTAATGTATTCCACTGTTACAGGCATTGTGTGTCTCAATATCTCAATACTGCTGGGTGTGTTGACGATGACTAAGCCTCGTGTCCTGCATGCTAAATTATTCATTAGTGCTCACAATGCGTTTGTTTAAGCTTTAAAATGAGAACTAATATGAACAAAGGCTGTAATTTCATAAAATGTTATGTAATATATATTTAAGTCCTGGACGTTTCTGTCAGCTGAAAAAAGGAGAGAGTTATCTCCCCATAATAAGGCGAGTTTAAGTGGCTTTACTCTGCACTACATCCCGGCTTTTGTATCCACGATTCATATCCAGATTCCTCTGTGCTTCTTTAGTATGGAGACTCTCTAATCTTTTAACATTCTCATGTTCCTCTAGTGTGGAACTACAGGCTTAGTCTGTGTCAAGGGTGCTGGTTCGTTTTTACATTATTCTCTTCTTTTCTTCCGTTCTTTTTTTTTTTAGAGGGTGGGGGGCAAAAGGAGATTATTTTGGGGGGTTATTCCATTGAAACCGCTCTGAAATAACTTGACTTGGCATGTGCCTATACAAGGCTCCACAAAAGACTCCAGGAATACTATTCAGTAATGGGGTAAAGCAAGAGAAGAAGCAGGACAAAAAGCCTCTGTGTGTGTGTGTGTGTGTGTGTGTGTGTGTGTGTGTGTGTGTGTGTGTGTGTGTGTGTTACAAGAGCAGCTGAAATGAGGGAGAGGAGAGAGAATGAAATCACCTGAGAGAAAATAAGACAGCTAGCTGGAGAAAAAAAAGAAGAAGAAGAGGAGGATGAATGAGCAGCAGAGAAACCGGTGGAAACTAATCAAGTGTTGAGAAAAAGAGAAAAGCACGCACTAGTTTACAAAAATAACACAGTTTTTAATTTATATTTATTAAAAGGTGCAACGTGTGGCCAGAATTCTAGTTTAAAACGCTCAAAAAAGATGAACTAACATTGTCAGCAGAATGTAAAGAGGTTGCAGTGTTGACGTCTATGTGCTGTGTTGCAGAGATATCTACTGAAATGAGCATGCTAACCAGCTAGCCCCGGCCCTAGCATTCAGCTAGCGCTACTGAAATGCCGCCCACCATTTGTTTGGAGGATGGGGACGGATCTTACTCACCGCACCTTTAAGTGGTGGCCCTGTACAGATTTGTGTATTCAGCACTTTCTCACCATTATGTTTTAGGTCTGCGTTTTTGAGTCAAGAACTTTTGTAAATTCAATGAAATATAATTTGGATCCAATAGTTTTAGTGTAATGTAAGAAACAGGCTGCAGTTTGTAATTTGTGATGCACAAAGTGTCATTTCCAAGAGAATTGGCAAAAAGGAAGAGAAGAGAAAAACATAAGCGAAGTGAGGAGAAAATGAAAGAAATTATCAAAAAAAACCCAACAGAAAACAAGAGAGGGGAAGGCGGAGGGTGAGAGAAGCCGTTGGGGGGGGGGGGGGGGGGGGGCAGGCTAGTTCATGCTGCTGTCTAACGATAAGAGCTGCAGAGAGAAAGACAGAGAGGGAGACCAGGGCTAAAAGAAAGAGGAATGGAGCCAGGTTACAGCATTACAGCCACCAAGAGAAAGGCGAGGGTGGAGGTGGGTGAGGAGAAGGAGGAGGAGGAGGAGGAGGAGGAGGAGGGGTTTATGGGCCTCCCACACACTCCGGATTAGGAAACATATGCAGTGGAGTAGCGAGGGATTAGGGGGTGAAGGAGAGCTGGAAGAAGGAAAAGGAATGTTTTTTTGGGGAGGAGAGGAGGGTGAAGAGAGGGGGGGCAACACAAGTGCTCGGCCAGGCTTATTTCCACCCTGCTTTCATCCTACATCCCCTCCTCTACCTTCCTCCTCCTCCTCCCACCCACTCACCTTCATCTTTGAACCTCTGGGATGACGTGATTGGTGTGCAAGGACTCGTGTGTGAGGGGGGGGGGGGGGTGCACGACAAGGGAGAGAGGCAGCGCCATCCTTTGATTGTGGTAATTTGCTGCGAACACAAGAAGCACTACCAACCTTGAACTTAATTCCTTTCATTCACCATACAACATGAGCGGTGACTTGGGCTTCACCTGAGTGCTGAAGGAAGAGGAAGAGGGAACATGGCCTCTGGATTTTCAAGTTGCTGTTTAAGAGACAGAATAAATTAAATGTATTGAAAGAGACAACTTAAAACACATCAATGTAATTGTGACAAATCATTGTGGGAATTTCTGAGGGCATTATACAATATATAAACTTCAGGACACAGCACCACTCGTGGAATGGATCGTGTACAAATAAGCACAGGCTAAATATACCCAAAATAACAGTTGGTGTATTTACACATACTCAAAAAATAAAACTAAATTCAAAGTGAAACAGCAACTTTAATGAGTCATCCCTCTTAAAATAAGGTCCACAGATGTGTCAGCATTACTCAATTAACAGATCTGGTTCACTACACATACTAAACATACAAAATGACTATCAACCCTACTAACCCTTCTGCACATGCTGTGCCCATCGGCTTATTCTGCAAAGCAATTCCCTTTGGATATAAAAAAGGCAAACTCACTCAAACTGCTAGCATTCAAATGTAAATTCATCTGTGCAAGAACCAATAAACTAAAAATGTCATGCAGAGCTATTTATTTATTGGTACTTTAATCAAACTATTTCAGTTATGGCGTGCATTTAAAACAAACTGTACTCAGGCATATTTTACCGTACCAATATTTGGAGAAATAGATTTTTTACACCGTTAAATTAAAAAATGATTTTCAGAAATGCCTCTGAAATATAGATTTAAATACTTTCAGGGAATCTCTTCTTAACATACTCTTCTCAAATATGTCAAGAAACTTACACTATGTGTGTGTGTGTGTGTGTGTGTGTGTGTGTGTTGATGGCTGCTGTACACGGGAGTCTGCAAAGCCAGTGTGTGTGTGTGTGTGTGTGTGTGTGTGTGTGTGTGTGTGTGTGTGTGTGTGTGTGTGTGTGTGTTTGGGGTGTTACACAGGGTCATGAGTCAAGGTCAGGTGATAATTTGCCAGAAAAGCCGGGGAGAGATGAAGGGATGGAGAGATGGAGGGACAGCGGAGCAGATGGAGAGAAGAAGAAGTAAGAGAGAAGGAAGGACTCGAGGCAAAGTGATACTGAGAAGGACCTTGAGGCTGACCATCGCGGAAGAGGAAAACCTGCGACTGAAACGATCCTCCACTCCGTCACTGTTCCGTTAAGGCCGGTGTCTACAAAATGTTCTAATTTCATTCACTGTGTTTGCCTCCGTTTCCCGTCTCTCGTCTTTACGATTAGAGCTCATTTAGTATAAAAACTTCAATAAAGTAAATTGCCTTAAAATCATCAGAATCTTGAAATCCTCCTTCCTGCTAGCCGTCGCTTCTGTTGTGCCCCACACACACACACACACACACACACACACACACACACACACACCAGTTTTATATAATACAATTGACACTAAATTTCGCTTGTCCACCAAATTTCTCCCTCCCTCCCTCTCCCAGCCGTCTCTCACACGCACACACTCACTCCTAGCCCAGAGAGGTCAACCTTTGGTGGATGAGGTCATGTGTCTGGGATGAAGTTGACCTTTGACCTGGAGGGCATCCTAACCAGCTGGACAGAGAGCCAGACGTCCAACCGCCGCTCCGTCTCTGTAAGGCGAGTGGTGTGTGTTTACATACGTGCACTTGTGCCTGTCTATATTTTTGTATGCGTTTCAGTGACGTGTGCAAATGCATGTCCTAACGCATGTGAGTGAGTGTGTGTTACCGAGGAAATGGATTTACCTGGGCCGTCTCAAAGGGAAGGGGGGCGGGGCTGCCTAGTCACAGATCAGTATCGATCAGGCCGGGGGTCATCCATTGATGAATCCCGCCTTTAGTCCTTCCTGCAAACGCTCATCACTTCCTGTCTTCTTCCTTATTCGGGGTTAAAATCTCATTAACTGCTATTATCACCACACCGGTCACCACGGCAACAGCTGGCGGGACAAACACTGACAATCCCCCCGTAGCCCACATCCTGCGGATCAGACAGGCAATGAGCGGATTATTGGAAATCAATCGGAGGGGAGTTACTGTTTCCCTGACCTCCCAAGCTTCATTTCCACTGTTTATCGAGGAACGCCTGGTCAAATGTCGACTATTGTGAGCTTTACACAGACGTCAATACACGCAGCGACGAGTCGATACGTGCAATGGCTACTATGATTGCGGTTAATCATTTTTTAATTCCATAAATCAGACGTTAGCTGGAAGCCATTTGATGTCAGAAGAAAAGTTAGTTGCATGGAATAAAAAAAAATATTGTAATGTTTCTTTTTTGCTGACTGCACTATTTAGGACACGGTGAAACGTCAAGCAGAAATTAAAGATATATACCCAGAGATGTTATCGGCTGATTTGGGATGAACTCCCTTCATATTGCTGAGTAACACAGAGATGACAGTGAACCACGGGGGGTAGGAGTGAGGGGCTTTTCTTCTCTTATCAGTCACTGGACAGTCCTGATCCTTATTCTCCACGGAGCAATGGAGGGAATACTATCTAACAGCCTACAGTTTGAGCTGCACAACTTTACCGTCACAGCATTTGAATGACTACGCAATTATTTCATAATAATTTGTTGATGGTCATGATCAGCTTTTCATACTGATTACATTCATACGTTTAAGGTGAGGAAGGTTTATGTAAGATGACATGGAACTCACTAGTCATGTAACCTTATTACTATTATTATTAAAAATATATAAATGTTAAAATAAAAAGCTGATCAGATCCACTATGTGGAAGAATTGTAAATCATGAATAAACAGAACACCTTTACAGTAAGTGTTCATTCTGGAGCCAAGTGCAAACTGTAGGTCTGCTTGAACAATAGGTCCTCCATTGTTACGCTCCAGTGCACTAGAGCACATTTACAATTCATCCATGTCAAAATTGTTTGTGTAGCCGACCTAAAGAACTACAGACCTACAGAACTACAGACCTACAGAACTACAGAACTACAGACCTATAGAACTACATACCTACAGACCTACAGACCTACAGAACTACAGAACTACATACCTACAGACCTACATACCTACAGAACTACAGACTTACAAACCTACAGAACTACAGACCTACAGAACTACAGACCTACATACCTACAAACCTACAGACCTACAAACCTATAGACCTACAGACCTACATACCTACAGAACTAGACCTACAGACCTACATACCTACATACCTACAGAACTACAGACCTACAAACCTACAGACCTACATAACTACAGACCTACAGACCTACAGAACTACAGACCTACAGACCTACAGAACTACAGACCTACAAACCTACTAACTGCTGGCATAATGAGGGGAATAAGCTAGCTACTCAGTTAGCTTTGCACTAACAGAGCTAGCTAGTGATTTTAATACTGAACATGTTTTAAACATTTTGAATAGCCTAGTGAAGCTGTGCATTGCTTCCGTCTAACTGTTGGATAGCGTGAGGTTTTGAAAAAATGTGACGTCAACTAACGAATGCCTCCATAAATCACAGCGGTAACTCACGAGGAAGTACTTCCGCTAGCCTAGCATGAACAACTGGTTTTGGCTGTAAGTTAACGGCTAATTCAAGTTACCTTAGAAGGGAGTTATTATTGGGCCCACAGGGTACTTACCCGTAATTTCAAACGAGCCGGGTCCGCTGGGTGTCTGCAGAGAGCTGATGAGTTGCGGTAATGGCGGAGTGGCCGGCTGACCTTTGACCCAAGGGGGTCAAGGCGTCGGGGTCTGGGCTCGCGAGGCCATCAGTGACAGACGTTCCCAGTAAATTGATGAAAAAGCCAATCGAGACACAAAGAGTCACTCCACGGCGACTGTGGCGATAGCACAAGTCTCATGCGTATGTTGGTGTAGCAGTTAGCTGGAGAATATATATTTCCAATTACAGATGTTTAAGGAGGCAGCGTTTGTGTCACAGTGCTTGTGTTGTCTAGTGTTTTTATAAAAGCTAATAAATAATTCACCTCAACTGCATGTTGTTCTTTATTTATTTCTCCACAGAGAATTGTGAAGGCCTCAACTCTCTTTCTTGAGATTCATAATATAAGGAATCAATATTCAAAGAACCTAAAGGTAAAGTTTAAATATCAATTCAATAATTTAGCAATACGTTTCTCAAATGGACGGCAAAACGTTTAGAAATTCGACCCGGAAAGATATAAAAACTGTTAGTGACACCCCCCCCGATATGAAATTGTGGTTATTATTCATCAATTCAAATGGAAGTCAAACTGTTTGTGTTGGGATGGAAAATCGATCGATGACAAATGGACTTTTGAAAGCCGTGGCAATTTCCAGGCACAAAGAGGACTTTCTTTCTTCTCCAGAGGTCAGTCCTTAACTTTATTCACACAATACTACAATCTACATGTGAAGCCTAATGCATATTATTTAAATATATCTTCATGTTAATGCACAAAAAAAATGAATGAACTAAATACAATAGAATGCCAATGAAGCAACTTTCATGGTCGTCTTCCGGTGATTTTTTAAAAATGTATTTATTGCGGATTATTTATTCATGCATTTAATTTCGTTTACGTCCACTTTATTGCTTTTAATAAAACATTATTCTCTTACATTTTGTATATTTTTCGGTGACAAATAATCAAATTCTTTCCCGTTCTTCCGGCGCATCGGCGACAGGCCATTTACATTCATGCATGAATCAAAACTTCACCAGAATAAAATACAAATACGTGCAGATTGACACGCTGCGGTATGTTTCATTGTTATTTAGCATTTATTATTATTCATGATAGCAAAAAAGTACACGTTTGCACCGACGGTGGCTTATTTGCATATAAGCAAAGTATTTCAATTCGTGGAATAAACACGAAGATCCGTGCATTTTTGTTTATATTTGACAGAAACAGACGATCTTTTAATATGCAAAACGAAAAATGATAACCGACTTCAAATACATTTTAGAGAACAATCAAGAATTTAAAAACAAAAATAATAGCACAGTTTTAAAGATAAAAAAAGATCCACATCAGTTTTCTTGTATTTGCCAAAATACTTGTGAGAGTAGATGAATGTACATTATATAAATATGCACTTTCCGATTCCTATTAATGAATCCGTACAGTCAGACATAAGCATGAAAAACACCTCCTGCGGATTTCTTCATTTACCAAATGACTCCTCAACCAGATTCCATTAAAGACGCGAGTATGTGGCCATGTGACTGCTAGGATTAAATCCAAGTAGCACAATCATTTAGGTTAGCCCTGTATTTAATTCCAGTTTCATTCAAAAACAGCTCGTGATCCTCGTGGGTTAAAAAAAGGTTGGTCGTCGTTATGAAGAACAAAAAAAAAGGTCTGAAATTGATTGTGATATAAAAAAATCCCGAAAGAACATAGTGGCTATAATCATTATATATAAACACAGTCGGACGTTTGAACGGATCGAGGCTGCATTCGAATGTTAATTTAAAGACAGTTAGTTTGAAACATTGAAACAATCCCATGGTGATGAGCTGCTCATTGTGCAAAATGTATTGATCGTGAATTTAGGTGTATTACAGGGATCAATGGCTTCCGTATACAGCGCGCGTGTCTGTCTCCATGCTGGGTTCGGATGGACAGCAGATTGTTGGACCGAGTGTGTTTACCCTTAAGATCAGGGGGGACATCCAATTGACCTGTGTGTGTGTGTGTGTGTGTGTGTGTGTGTGTGTGTGTGTGTGTGTGTGTGTGACCGATGGGATTTCCATTCATTTACCTGCAGCCTCGAAATTTTGGGAGGGAAAACCAAAGACCTCGCTTCAGAGAACACTAGAGGGGAGGACTTTGTTTGTGTAACTTGGTGTGTGAGCACGTGTGTGTTTTAAAGAGGAGAAATCTGGATCATAAAACAAACTGATACGAGAGCTCGTATAGTGAAAAAAAAAAAGGTGAACCGGCATAAATCGTTTCCTATCATTTTTAGTGCGAGAAGAAGAAAAGATCGAAGAGAGAGCGAGGGAGAGAGAGCGAGGGAGAGAGAGAGAGAGAGAGAGAGAGAGAGAGAGAGAGAGCGAGAGAGAGAGAGAGAGAGAGAGAGAGAGAGTGTCTCTCTGGGCCTGCAGGTTGTGTCCCCTCCTCCCCTCTTTTAATTGATTTCTCATAATTAACTCAGTGTGTCCATCGATTTCCCTGCGACCCCCCAACACCGCCTCGAGATCGGCCACCTCATTATTTCCACGTTAACCCGAATAATCCCCGAATAAAGACTGACCACATTCAATAACTATTAGGAGTCAGACAGCGCTAAATAAAGCAGTTTCCTTTAGATGACCTGGCCTCGGGACAATGCAGGACTGCACCGAAAACACAAGAAGAAGAAGAAGAAGAAGAAGAAGAAGAAGAAGAAGAAGAAGAAAAAAAAGAAGAAGAAGAAGAAGCATCTTAAAATGCAGGAAAGTCTTCATCTTCGGACTCTTGCCTTGATTGATTCACCTCTCCACCATTTGATCAATTAACCTAATTAATTAATTAAGTCCCATTACACAACAGCTCAGCCGACGGAGAGGCCCGCCGTCCTCAGCAGTCACTGTTGATGCGGAGATGTAGCATCTCTCTGTCAGGTTCAGTGGCTTTGTAAGAGAGGAGGAGGAGGAGCAGGAGGAGGAGGAGGAGGAGGAGGAGGTCAAACAAGCCTGCAGGTGGTAGATCAACCGGCACTCAGCTGCGACTTCTGCATCCCTCCATCTTCATCTTCTCCACCTGAAAATGACTAATGAAGAAGCTGATTTCCAGTAGAAATGTGGTTTGAATGTGAAAATGAGCTGCAATTTGTAAAAAATAAATAAATGTCTGCACCTCTGCAGGCTGTAATCTTTTTGAACTTTTAAAGGACAAGGAAAATAAATTCAACTCTGTCTCTTCCAACAACCTAAAATGTTGCTTGAGTGGGGCAACTTATTTCTGCTTTGATGTCTATGGATGTCAAACGTGTTGTCGGATTACAGAAAATGAGCTTGTGTTGACGTCCACTAAAGTGTGTTGCCCTGAAAAATAAATGAATACAGTAAATTAAATTCTTGACCTTTGAAACAGAAGTTGAAAAACAAAAAATCACAGGGTAGAATAGAACAAATGAACAGGAGAAGAAACAGGAAACGTGATAAAAATAGAACAAAGCAGAGCGGAGAAGAGTGTAACTGAAGAAGAGATAATAGAGTATAGAGGGGGGCAGCGAGGACAGAAAGCAGAGAGAGAGCGTGTGGAGGGAGGGAGGGGGTGATGGTGTTGGTCACGGGGGGTTAAAAGAAGGAGGCGTTTAAAGCTTGTGAATTAAACGCTGTGAGGCCCTGTGTCCTCGGCACGTGCACCGGGCCTCAAGAAGAAAAGGAGCTCAGGCCCATCTGGCTTTTTAGAGGCAGGAAGAAAAGGGAGCGAGGGAGAGAAAGAGAGAGGGAGAGGCCGGGAGACACAGAGGGAAAGCAGGAAAGAGAGGGAGAGGGGTCCGGGGGCTCAATGGAGGGACCGTGGCATTAACACAGCCAGGCATTCTTAGGGCGCTTGATTCCCTTTGGGGGTCACCCAAAAAAATTAATAAGATAGAGGCTCTCATTGTAATGTAAGCGTGTGCTCTGAAGGGGGGGGGGGGGGCCTCAAGAAAAGAGATGGGGGGGGCTCAAGAAAAAAGATGGGGGGACAAAATGGTTTTGAAAAAAGAAGAGGGAAAGCGAAAGATCTTTTTGTTTGTGTCTGAAAAAAAGGAAATCGCTTCGATGAACTGTATCATGTCAAATCATGTGTGTGTGTGTGTGTGTGTGTGTGTGTGTGTGTGTGAAGGTGGGTAAGTATTCAGAGACAGGGTCAATAAAACACACTCACCTTTAATCTATGCGTGTCCTTCAGAAGATTTTTCTATACCTTCACAGTCTCTCTCACACACACACACACACACACCTCACCTCTCCGCATCTGAGCTGTTTCCATGGCGATAGCGTTGAGACTGCAACCAGAAAAGGGGGGGCTGTGTGTGTGTGTGTGTGTGTGTGTGTGTGTGTGTGTGTGTGTGCGTGGACAGCAGCAGCAGCAGCAGGTGATGAGGCTCAGCTCATGGCAGACAGTGCTTCAGCATCTGGGAAAGTGATTTCTTTCCCATCTAATAAAAGTTATATTAAGGTCATAGAAGAAGAAGAAAACAGACATTGTAACCATCAAAGCTGATACAAAATAAATAGAAAGGAACTGGACATGTGTATGGACGACAAGTAAAGTAAGCAAAAAGTGAAGCACGACACTTTAATCACAAAGTGCAGGACGTTTTTTTTTACATTTGTATTTCTATTTTAATAACTTAAACAATTAAAACATACACTTAAATAAGAGTAGTGGGGAATTACCTTGTGTGGCTTCGATAGACAGCCAGCAGCAGAGAGACGACAGGAAACGACATGCAGAAACCCCCCGCAGCTCCAAGTCAGCGTTAACTCCTCTAGACCACCACAGCAGACACCCATGGCCTCTGACACAGCACACCTCTTGAGTTGGACTACAGCAGGTAAACACAGGTGTTACCAACAACACGAAGCTGCTGTAAGTCACACCAGTGAGCCGAGCATGCACATTGAGAGGAGCCTGGAAGTGAAGCAGAGAAATGGATAAATGAGTTGTAATATTTATGTGCTTCCTCTCACATTGTGAAAAAACACAATGTAAGGAATGTAACACATGTTTTCTGCAGCACTACAATGAGTGACATGTTTTTGGACACGTGGCGCCACCTTTTTGTCATTTCACTAAGACTTGAGTGGCATGAAATAGTGATTTTATAAAGGGACAATTGAATAAAATAATGTGTTCATACATATTGCCGTTAGTTGTTGATGCTGCTGTTCGCCTCATGTGAACATCACTGTCACCCTCTTCTGTCATAATAACCAAAGCAAGAATGCAGTATGATCACACATTTATCTAAAAATGAATTCCCGTCAACTAAAAACCATACGATATATGAACTTTTAGGCCAACAATAAGTAAACAATGGATTGTGCATTTCCTTCTCAGAATTTGAAACTGAATCTTAATGCTTTAGATCGAGAAACATTTGTTATGATCAGTCGTGTGCATGGCTTTATGTCTACCTAGAGATTAATTTATGAAGTTAAATATTGATATTTTAACTCTCTCATCTTCACAGATAAGCGGGTGAAGATGAGAAAGTTAAAATATCAAACTGTATTTCTCAAAATGATGTTGTTAATCTAAAACACCTGAATAGTCTCCGACTGTAAAGGTGGAGTAACTTTAGCTTTTTTGCTTTAGCTGTTTATGAGCTATTACAGCGATGCTACAGGAAACCCAATACGTCCTGTTTTAAGGCTGCATAGTTTATGTTGTTGTGGGTTTCTGTGTAATATTTCAAAATAGTGGTTTTAAAGTTACAGTGAAATAGAATATTTGAGCGGTGTACAGTCACAAGAGGGACGTAAATAAAATCCTTCGCATGTGATTGGAGCGTTAGAAAAGTGGGCGGGCGTAGAATGTAGCCGATACACCTCCTTGTCGCTAAAAGTTGCATATTATCGGTTGAAGGAGGTTGGTACTATAGCTGCCCTAAGCACACGTTCTATTTAGTTTTGAAGAAAGGAATGATATTTTGAATTTGATGTAAAAATAGGAGGACATTTCTTGTCTTCATTTATTGTTAAATAGGTGCATGATATTAAAGGGGATGTGATCTAAAATGCTTTTTTTCAGTTTCATCTCGACTTAAAATAGTATTAGTCAAAAATGTAAAAAGTTATCAATTTTGTTCTTCTTTCTTCCCTCAATGTGAGACCTCTATGGATGCACAGCAGCCCTATTCTCCCAAACACAACCTGGACGAACGAGGTGTTTGTATTAACCAAAGAGGAGATTTAGTTAGTTTTCCTGTTTCACGTGGGCAGAAACTTTCCGCTCACTTATCAATGCGGAAGTGAAAGCCCGTAAAGCAGCAGGTAGCGCTGAGGTTTTTTCATTCGGATTTACAAGATAATTTACATTACAGCATTTTTTTTGTTGGGGGGGGGGGGTCTCTGTAACCGAGGACAGAGCTCCAAAGGTCTCTGAGTGGAACCCGTCCATAATAGACGTTCCTTTACCGTACCTTGATATTAAAGTGTTCCTCACTAATATAGTTCTTTATAACAACTACGCGCACTATCTGGGAATGAAACAAAAGAGCCACGAGACTCCATAGCTGAGCCGTGGTGAGTTGAGTTTAACTGGACTGCATTCAACACTTTTAAACGGGGCCGACTGATTCTCTGTGCAGCCGGTTCTCGCTCTCACGGCTGCGGCCGCAGGGCTTCGAGCGCCACCGCGTGGCCGGATGGCCGAGCTGCCGCCACGCCGACGAGGCCGCGTTCAACTACGAGCTGAAGGTCTTCTTCCTCACCGTGCTCGCTGTGGCCGTGATCAAGTAAGCCCCCCCCCCCCCCCACACACACACACACACACACACACAGTTCACGAGGCTGCTTTTCAATATATATATATATATATATATTTTATTATATATAAAAAAATATATAAATGCACGTTTTTAAATGTATGTCCTGGAGTAGGTGGATTTAATTAATTTAATTTCATAAATCTTCATAAACCTTTCATTCCCTTGATTTCTACCGACAATGGCTGCAGCTAAAGTTCCATTTACCAATTAATCAGACATTTATTTTGTCCATTTAATCTGATAATTATTAATAAAGTGTCATAAAAGAGTAAAAATACCAGTTACAATTCCTCAAATAGTGAGCTGTCTATATCAAAGTGATCATTTTGTCGACCCAAGAGTCCAAAAAATGTTCTGTTTGTATAAAGACTCAGCAGCAAATCTCCTGGAGAATGACTTTGAATATCAAATCATTTTTAATATCCATATTTATGTGATTGATTAAATACTTGAAATCTGTTTCTTCTTCTCTTCTCTACAGTTTAACAGTATTTGAGCTACATTTGACACATCCTCGCCCCCTAAATGGTGAGGACTCAGTGTGTGATGGAAAAGTGATATTCAAATGTATTAGATCATTTATTAATAATAATAGATTTCACCATGAAACGTCCCCAGTTGATAATTTACGTTAAGACGTACATTTTTTTCTGGAAATGTACATGTTGAAATATGCAAATTCATCTAATTTTGTTGACATTTTAGAGTGAAAGATTTTTACAGAGGGAGACTCTTTTAATCACTCAATATATCTGAGAATACTGTCAACAGCATGAGGATTCCATTGTCTCCATGTTATTAGCAATAAAATGTTGTGTAAATCAACCTATGAATGATATATAAACAAACCGTTCAGCAGAAACCGTCAGAATAAAGAGAGGAATGAACGAGTAAAGTTTAGAGCTACTGAAGAGCAGATCTCTGGATCAGAGCCTGAGAACAAACTCATTTAGAGAAAACGTCCTTTAAAGAGATGCTTCGTTAAATTACTTCAGGTGAATCGAGTATACAACATGAACTGATAGATATCACCATGATTAATTACATTAAGGCAATCACTTTTTGTATTACAAGCTTTCAGAAATGTTGTGTTTAAATTTGCAAATGAGGCATTTTTGGGGGTAACCTTTGATGAATTTAGGAGAAATCTACAGACCCAAATAGACAAAGTAGTAAAATAATCACCTGAATTTGTATTTGGATCTTTTCTTTCCACTAGCCTGAAAGATGTGCATGGCTGTCTAGGCAGATGGGCGTTCTAATCGCTGTGTTTGGTGAGGTTTTGTTTGAATGCCGTTTAAAACGTAAGTTTCCTGAAACCCACGCGGTAACAGCAGCCACTGAAATGTGTCTGAATCAGTCTCACAGATGCACAGGGACTGTTTGATAACCCTGCAGTGGGTAATGCAAGATGGATGTTGGAGAGGAAGGGGCTGTGTGTGGGGGGGGGGGGGGGGGGGTCTGCAGCACTGAGAGATTGGCTTTGCACGGACGCCTTGTGACTTTAAGATCCTATTTGGTCCACTGGCTTAAAATCTAAAAAAAAAAGAGGAAATCTTGGAACTAAGGTGCTTTTGACCAGATAAGTCAAGCTGGATGTGAATTTGTATTCTGAGCCACAGTCTGGAGAAAATGTTTCACTTCTCTAAACACAGACGTGTTCCTCCGTTACATCTAACAGAGCCGACACTCAGGCCAAGTGGACACAGTGTCATAAACCAATCAAATACCATAGTCCTGCAACTCATTTGACCAGTCTGTGAAGATTTCTGTGTGTTTTTGTTCAAATGCGAGGGATTTTAGTTGAAAAACTGTCTGGCTTTTATCATATTATCATTCTACACTTCAAAAATTGTCCTACACACTCCTTTATCTCAACAAATATCAACATTTTCTTGGGCATATTAAGTTGTATTGTATAAATAGGTTGAAAAGAAAAAGAAGGTATTTGTCGCGGGGCTTTTGTTTAATTGCAGCATTGTTTGTTCTGAACGTGACAGTGAAATCTCACCCGTTTTCTTCTGTGTGTTCTGTAGCTGCTGTCGTCGTGCTCGTGAAGAAGAAGATGAGGACGATGAAGAGCGCCGCTTCGGCCCCGCCGAGGAGCGAACGAGTGCAAACAATCTCGCCTCTCCTGCAGCAGGTTTAATTAAACACAACGCAGCTGTGATCACCAGAGGATTGCTCTCATAGTTATAAAAAAAAGAAAAGTGTTTCGACTGTGGGACATGTGTGATATTTGACAATGCTTTTATATGACATTTCCTTCCTGCTCTCACTCTAAAAAAGTCCCATGATTCATCTGGGTTTTCTTTCACAAACAGACACCTTTTTTCCTGGCTTTTTAAATGAACCAGTGAATTAAATAACGCTGAAATATTCTCCTCCAGCGTGACTGTAAATGTGATGTTCATTAACAGAAAATATACTCACAATATATATATATATATATATATATATATATATATATATATATATATATATATATATGTCACCAAGTGCAACGCGACACTAGGATGCCGCCCATCAATTTACATCACTAGTATGAGATGTAGTGTAAAGATGTGAGGGAAATAAAGTTGACAGCTTACAGAAAGACAGAAATACTCACTGAGATTTCGAACGATGCAGTGAACAAGAAAAAAGGTGCAAAGATCACTCTTAAAATAGAATTAATAAATCTAATTCTGCAGCCCACCAATGGTGATCTAAGTGTGAGGTAGAAGCATTTCACCTGTGAGAAAAAAAGGAACAATAAAGTTGTTTTATTTCATCATAAACTGTCACAGCGGTATTTTTCTTTTTTTTTTGAGAACGTGTGTGTGGATTCTATCCCCAAGAAACATAAATATAATAATCACACTGTTTCTGTTGCATGTTTTACTGCAGAATGTATAACCTTCCACTCTGAAAGGGTTCTAAGATCTTTTATGTGTCTCTCTGAAACATGGATGTGATGCCAGATCAATGTGAGGATGCATTTGCTACATTTGAATTGACATATATATATATATATATATATATATATATATTTATATATATATATATATATATATATATATATATATTTATATATATATATATATAAATATATATATATATATATATATATATATATAAATATATATATATATATATATATATATATATATATATATATATATAAATATATATATATATATATATATAAATATATATATATATATATATATATAAATATATATATATATATATATATATATATATAAATATATATATATATATATAAATATATATATATATATATATTTATATATATATATATATTTATATATATATATATATATATATATATATACATCCATCACTGCTTTGTCTAGTGCAGCTCGGCGACAAAAGTCTTCTTTATTAAAGTGTACCTTTGACATAAAAATAAATAAAAAACTGGACTTGAATCAAGCTGATGTTCTACTGCTTCGTATATTATTGCGAAACACACACACACACACACACACACACACACACACACACACACACACACACACAGACAGACAGACGAAGAGAGAGACACAGATGGAGGGGGAGAGAAAGAGACAGCGACCACATACAACACCATTCATTATTAACACACCCAATATAGCTGGACTGGACACTGCTCACTCCTCCATCCCCCACCCCCCCTCCCATTAACACACACACACACACACACACACACACACACACACACAGGACGAGAGAGCCCTCCAAGACCCTCCCCCTGACCCTGCGACCTAGGCACCATGGCAACCCTCTGACCCATCGCTGTTGCTGTGGTAACAACCTTGGAGCATGTCTGACCACTGCCCCCCCCCCCCACCACCACCTTTCTCCAACACACACACACACACACACACACACACACCCCCCTGCTCCACGCCGAGCCGAGGCAAACCGATCGATATTCTATCACACAGAACAGTGGAGCGAGAGAGAGGAGGCCACGGGCCAGCCAGATTACTGGGATGAGGGGTGGGGGGGGGTTTGACAAAAAGAGAGCCTGTGTGTGTGTGTGTGTGTGTGCGCGCGTGTGTGTCAGAGGAAACGAAAAGGGTTTTAGGGAAGGTAGGGGATGTGTGTGTGTGTGTGTGTGTGTGTGTGTGTGTGTGTGTAGGGAGGTGTGCAAAAAGGGGTTTTAGCGTGCGGGTGTAATCGGGTAGGAGATTGAGAGAAGGTGTGTGTGTGTGTGTGTGTGTGTGTGTGTGTGATTTGGAGGAAAGAGGTGGTGGTAGGAGAGGGCTGAGAGTGTAAGTGGGTAGAAGATTGAGAGAAGGTGTGTGTGTGTGTGTGTGTGTGTGTGCGTGTGTCAGAGGGAAGGTGGTTTAGTGTGGTTGTTATGGCGGATAAGAAAGGGAGGTGTGTGTGTGTGTGTGTGTGTGTGTGTGTGAGCATCATTATGAGCCGTGGCGCTATAAGGCATCTCCTCTCTTTTTTTTATTCCAACACACGTTTGTCAGTGGATTCCCGGCTGTGTGTGTGTGTCTCCACATGAATTGAATACTTCTATCCGAAGGGTCACACACCCGAGGGTGCCCGGCCCACACGGGCTTATGGGATGTTACTTACATCTCACACATGAGAGAGAGAGAGAGAGAGAGAGAGAGAGAGAGAGAGAGAGAGAGAGAGAGAGAGAGAGAGAGAGAGAGAGAGAGAGAGAACGTATGATGGGGGAAATAAACGCTTTAACGTGAGCTGAGGTCAAACGTTTGTGAAGATGCACCGAGCTTTCGTGCTTCATGTTCACCAACATGAGTAGTGGAGAGGAAGTATTCAATCCTTCAACACCACCATTACATCCTTCTACTTTAAAATGGGTTAAAGGCTTTAGATTACTGCACATGACTGTGTACTTATTTATGGGTATTTATGAAACACATATTGGTGCATGTCAAAAGGTAAAAGGTTTATGGAAGATGGACCCAGAAATAAATCACACTGTACTGTCATATTTCTTTAAAAAAAATAAAAAGTATACAGAAGTATACAGGGAAGGTAGCATTTAAAGTGTATTATATGTAACTATCAAACAGTGTACAGTATTATGGAGTATGTTGATTAAATACAGGGCAAGTAATTACAGTGTAATACAGTATATATACAGGGTGTATTCCACTTCATTAGTATGTTTTTCTTTGGAGGTTTTAAAGTTTAACTGCAACACGTAGTTTGTCTCCTTTTTTACGACATCGGCTGGTACCACGTTATTCTGTTATTACTCAATATGTGCTGCACAACTTATAAATTCTCCCTAAACCTCTTTGTTTCCTATACTTCTGCCCTTGTTACCTTTAGGTACCAACTACGTATTTCATCGATACCATTTTAGGAAAATATGCACAATTACAACACGGTATACTGCAATATTTAAACACAATTATTTCCCTAACGGGGAATAACATTTTGTATTATTTTATTATTACTGCCCCTAAAGTAAATACATATTTGCTATGAATTACACTGAGCAGAACTCCACATTGATATTACTGATCAAACAAAACAATGTGTCTGTGTGTTGGAGACAAGTGGTTAACTGCAGTTAATGAACAACAAGAAATCATAAGAAGGTTGCATTAAGTCCCGACAGAAAGGAACAGAAGAAAGGAAAACAAGGAAGTCACAAAGGAGGTGACCTATATCCTTGGGTTAGAAGGGTGTGTGTGTGTGTGTGTGTGTGTGTGTGTGTGTGTGTGTGTGTGTGTGTGAAGTGGGCTGGAGCACTCATTTGCTCTGTGAGCCTTGTAATAGTATTCATGAAACATGGACACACACACACACACACACACACACACACACACACACACACACACACACACACACACACGAGTAGAAGCATAAAACTATCGAACCCAAACCAAGTCCCAGTCTGTTTATGGGCTTTTTTAATAAAAGATACATTACTGTAGTTATTTATAAATCATCCTATTTTGAAGGGGCTAAAAGTAAAAAAGGTCACCGATAAACTGCATTCAGCATAACACAATATATAAATAATGAAAACAGTTTAAATAATTGAAGCAATAAAAAACTCAGTGTGGTTGTGGGATTCTAAAGCTGAAGGTAAGGATCTTCTTAAAACTACTGTTTATTTATTGTGATTTTCAGATTACAAGTAATGAAATCCATCATCTTTTGAGCATGGATTAAGGACAGTTTTGCTGTTGATAAAAAAGAAGGTGGAGGGAAGATGAAAAAAAGAAAGGAAAATGAGAAATACAGGAGGGTCGGTCAGCAGAAGTGTCCGGACCGTAACGATCACTGAACCTGGAGGTCATGTGTCTCTAAACCACACATGTAGGCCGATTTCAATCTAGCGTCAAATATGAATTTATTAAGACAAAACTCTGACAATTGGTGAACTTCATCTCAACAACATAGAGATGTAGGCAATTTATTTTCTACAAAGATTGATTGCTCTGTAAGTGACATCCCATGTTGTTCCATTCCGTAGAGCGCTGCAGGAGAGTTGGCATCACACTGGTTCCCTCCACAAAAAGCCAGTGGGGGTTTTCCATTGGATTATGAAATGTTGCAGAAAATAAACTCTGTGGCAAACACAAGTTTATGATACGTGCACGTTTGTTCAGCAAGATAATCTTCACTACTAAACACCACTTTAATGATTTTTGAATCGCAAGTGCAACGTTAGGCTATAAAGAAACTCCACCACGGTCACATGACTTCACGTCACCGCTAAGCTAAAGGAGGACTAGTGTTCCAGTGAGGACGCTTAGTCGTCTCATTTAGACTCTTTTTAAGTAAAAGCTTCTAAATTCACCAGAGGGGTATTTACTGTCCTATTTTATATCGTAGAACCAAACATTAAAATCTCTTCAATGATTTCCAACATCCAACCAAAAAAAAAAACATTAAAGAAACCCAATGGGTACATCCTCAGTCTCATATTTGTCATTTCCTCGCTCCTCGCTTGAACCGGAAGTTGTTCTGCGTTTTAAATATCACTGGAGTTTCATACTGGAGTGAAGACAGATCAGAGATTAAACGCAATTTTTCCGGCAATAGTTACCATGAAGAAAAATGTAGTTTTGTGAGTTACAATTTTAAAATTGACCACGCTATATGTACCATGACACGCACATTTTCCATCATGTATCTCCCTGAACATTGGAGATTTATTGATCGAGGATTGTCAGCAGCTGTTAGCAGTATTGTTTGCAGCGAGACGTTTTGATGCACCGCGGCCTCATCGTGTGGAGGACACAATGTCTGAGTTTGGTGTCAGTTGAGAAAAAAGAGGGAGGAGATGGGTTTCATTCATTTTAATTTCATAATTCATGCCAGCTCTAAGCGTCTGAACATTTCCGCTCAATTGGGCCTACATTTTGGTTGCAAAGTGGTGACAGGAGTCAAACTTTAGATGAGATGCTGTAGAGCTGAATACACAGCCGAAAGTCAAAATACAGTTGTTGAAAGATTGTGTGATATGCACATCATTCATTTTAATGAGGTTTAATTTACACTGGAATGGGTTGAGCAGTATAATTCAAGTGCTGCAGTAAAATGTGGCGAAAAAGCAGCTAACGCTACGATGCTACGTTTGATGGTTGCTTTCTAATGAATCTAAAATTGTGCAAATTTAGAAATGGCTGTAATGGTAACGTTATCAGGGTCCTACTAATTGCATGCAAGCAGTTTAATCTGTTATCTGCTCGTAGGCTAATAATGATAGACCGCAGTTAATTTTTATTTTCTAAAAGCTATCAGAATATCGCCAACTTTACTTTAAAGGGGCAACGCGTGATAAGTGACCTGACATCATCAACAGAAGGTGAACAGGTTGAAGTCTTGACGTTCTGTTAAGACGTGAAACGAACATGCTAACCAGCTAGCCCGGCCCGTGTCCGGTCTTGTAATACCACGGGTACCTGGAGGGGCGGCAGTGAGTCACTGTAGCGTCCAGTCTGTCCTCAGTCCACCATGAGAGGACGGAGACGTAGAGCTTCTGAACCCGGGAGACCGCCCGACACCCCGCCGGATCAGCAAACTGTCTGTTGCTGCCGCTCAGACGCAGCGCTCGTCATTCTCAACTTCAGAAACAGTAGCTCGCAAAAATATTTTAACACAAAGTCCATGCAGTCAATTTTATCGCATGTTCTTCTTCAGTAGTGGCCCAGATGTCTCGGAGACAGGAGCGACCAAAACAAATCAACCACAAGGTCCATTTAACAGCTCGTCTCACACGATCATCAGCAGAATTAATTTCAAACTTTTACCGTACATGGATGAGAAGTCCTTAAAGCAGCTATAGTGGATATTCTTTATAGTAACAATGTATAAAATGACAGTGTGAAAAGCGTCGCTCGTAGTAATAAACCTACAGAAAATGTCTCACGTGAGTCAGCAGCTCCTCTCGGCTTTACGGAAATGTAAAGTGAGTTTTAAGCTAATTGTTTAGCTCTCTGGTTTTGGTTCACGCTCACTGCTCATGAACACTACCTGCTCAGCGCCACATAGTGGACAGACGCACTAAGAGACCAGCTGGTGAACATAGTGGAGCATTACAGAGATAACTGGCTCAGGAGTTGGTAGAGACCAAAAACAGAGCTAAAACAAGAATAAATAAATTGAATATTATAACGTTCATCAGATGGACACAAACATGACTCCAAATGAATGATAATGTTGCCCCCTGACTTCTGGATATGTTAATAAGTATAGTACTCGTTGACAAGTTCGCCATGTCAACTGAAAAGCTGATGGTATGTTGTCTTAAATTGTTTCTGCTGCCCCCAAGCGGTCAACGGTTGTATTGCAGGTTTTAGGTGCTAAGAAAGATGCACCTGCTGGTGAGTTTTGCCATCTATAAAGCTTATGTAGCTAAAAGAAATATGAATCTGATACCTGTTAGGAGTTGTCCTGACGTGGGTCAACTGATGGATGCGGATTCATTGCAGCATGCGGAACAAAGACGGCTCTTCAGTCCTGCTTCATACACGTTCTTCCAGTAGAAGTTCTACTAAACCAGGGGTGCCCAATACGTCAACCGCAAAACTCCGGCGAGCTAATTAGTTAGCTTCCCAATGTATTTCTACTACAGAAGCTAAAGCTGCAGCGCCATGATTTGGGGAACTTCCAAAACCTCGCGTCAGAGCTGGAGAAGCAACGGAAGCTGTGTGCGCAACTTGACAGCGCGCGCTACACAGAGCAGATTAACAAGTGTCTGTCAGAGTTTGACAAACGCTTTCAAGACTTTGCTTTACTCGAGCCAGTCGCTACATTTATGTGCTGCACATTTCGGGAAGATATTGAGGCGATTCAAAAATGACAACACTGTTTCACCTGAACGCGTCTGGAGTGAGGATGATGTTTTGACACTACAGGCTGACATTCAGCTGAAGTCCAGGGATCATGGACAGTTACTCACAGAGGAAAAGTACCCAAACATGAGGACATGTGCTTCCTTCTTGACTGCATTATTGGGCTCTACTTATTTATCTGAGTCAGCCTTTTCCCACATAATGAATATTAAGTCCAAACACCGTTCCACCATGACTGATGATCATTTGAAGTCTGCTTGAGGCTGGCTAGCAGCTACTGTCCGGACTGTGCAACCCTGGTTGATTCCATTCAGTGCAAGTCATCAGAGTAAGGTATGAGCAAACATGTACAGAATTGTATTGTGCCATAAGGATTCATGCAGTTATGCCAACATATATTGTAAATATAAAGTATACTCAGTATATATATATATATAAATAGATATTTAGCATTTTGAATGTAGGTAGATCATTTTGACTTGGTCATTTTAAAAGTAGCTCGCAAGCCGGAAAGGTGTGGGCACCCCTGATCTAAATGATGTCTCCTAACATGTCTAGACATGTAAGGTGTTAACACTTCCTCTGACTTGTTGAAACCCTTCAGGTAGAAAACAGATGACTTGACACTGCTGCCATGAATAAGAGTTGGTCACACAGCATTTATTTCCATTTTCTGACAAAACTCCACACAAAAACAAACTGGAGACCAAGCTGAAAAAGAGAGATCCTTCTTTTTTATTTCATTTTCTTTCTTTTCTTTTCTGGCTGCTGTTTTGCAAGTTAAGGTATAGTGCCTTATTCCACATTTCAACTGATTTAAATAATGAAATCGGAGAGAAATCTCTTTTTCCGAGGACACAGAAAGATTGTATTTTTATTGGTTTTTAACAGGGGTGAGGTTGGGCGGGGGGGATAGAGGTGGGCGGATAGGGGGAGGGCGGGTGGTGAAAGTTTACGAGGACGGAGGGTTTGCACGCTGTTCACAAACAGACAGACAAACGGACAGATAGACGGCGGGGGGAGAAAGAGGAGAGGTAAAAGAGGGGGAGACAGTGTGCTTTGTCATGTCTGAATGAAAACAAGGAGCTCTCAGACCCACTCCCAACTTAAAAAAACACTTTCACAAACAACTTTTCTGCTTTTAAAAACACCCAGTCGTCTATTAGAACACGACAACAACATAGGCAGAAAAGAACACAAGGGGAGGGAGGGAGGGAAGGAGGTCAAGGAAATGACCTTTTTTTCCGCCCCGTTGAGGGCGTGAGTGAGTGCTGAAGTTTTATGGTGTGATTGATTCTTCATTGATAGGGGAGGAGGGGGAGGGGGGGGACGGCAGTAGAAGATTGGCAGTGAGTACGTAGAAGTAGAAAGAGAGAAGAGGAAATGGCAGTGAGTTAGGAGCTGGATCTGGGTGGCAGGCTCTGGCAGGAAAAAGACAAATAGATAAACAAAGAGAAGACGCCACCCGGTCGCTAGAGTCGGCAGTCGGGAGCTGCCACGTTGTTGTTCTGCTTGGCAGGAGAGATCGCAGCGGAACAGTCGGGTTTCTGTCTGTATTCTGGTGCTTGGATTCTGTATTCAGGTCCACACACAGCGGTGTGGTTTGAATACACGCGTGAAGAGCGGCTGCAGCTGACGGTGCAGTAATAAGCGTCGGCACGACAGTGTTACCGGCAGACTGGTGCTGTACAGACTTCGGATAGAAAAACATAAAAAGGGGGACAGAGGAAACAGAGAGGACAGGGAAGATTTACAAACCCGCCTCCCACCTCCCGCATCCTCTCCTGTCGTTGGTCCTCGCGGCGTCTAGGCGTGCGTTTTTTTTAGTTGTTTTGTTTCTTTGTGGGGGATGAGGATGAGGGGAGGAGGGGTAGGACGTTATCTTCTGGTACAGTTTGAGCATGTTGACGGGAGAGGAGGGATGGGTGGAGGGGAGGAGGAAAAGAGAGAGGGGGGGAGATAGAGTAAAAGGGGTTCAGGGGAGAACGGGGGTGAGAAGGAAATGATGCTTTGATAATTTAATAGTACGTCTCTTTTTCCACCCAGCCTGCAGAGATGTAGAGGACAGAAACAGAGGGAAAGAAAAAAGAAGAGTTATCCATCAAGTTATTTGATCCATTGATAAACATTTGAGCTAAATTATTATTTAAAATGATGAGGTCATGGATGACATTTTCCTGCACAATGTCCTTTAAAGTTGTAATCTTTTTTCCACTACATTTGCAATTTATTCTCCTCATCACCCTGTAAACATCTGTACTGGCATGTAATCACATTCTGTGTAATATTGCATGATATGACATGCTGCTAGGGATGTCAACGGTTAACTGATAACAGGTTAACCAACGACAATGTTTTTGATCAGCTTTGCATGTTGGTCTGTTGTTAATTTAACATGGAAAGGACGCTTCGGTGTCCATGTTAACCAAATGAGCTGTTCAGACAGCACTGCGACGAGCTTGATGAGTATATTAAACACAGGCAACCTCTGGATCTAAATAGTGAAGGCAATGCTGAAGTGCCTTAAAGCGGCATTCTCTCTAGTGTCCATCAGGGGGCGACTCCTCTGGTTGTATAGAAGTCTAGTCTAAAATGACTCTACTTCTCTCTTGATTTATTCCCTCAGTAAACATTGTAAACATGAGTTTATGGTCTCAATCTCTAGTTTAAGTCTTCTTCAATACAGCATGATGTTCATCCATTTAGAATCAAACAGACCATAAAGCAGAGTATGCTTTAGGGCGGGGCTACTGTGGTTGACAGGTTGTTACCACAGAGTTGTCCGGTGTTAGTCTTAAAACTTAACCCTTTCACTGTGTTTTCACTTCATGTAAGTCACAATTTGAAGTTGAAAGTGAAATAGTTTTAATTGAGGATCAATCTCATCGTCTCTTCTGATTGGTCTTCATAGAGACCACCAGTCCAAGTGTTTAGAACAAATATCAGCTGATAGCGATTGGCAGCCGATAGATCAGAGCACCCATGACCTGGTCAGAACGCAGCAATAAACTTCAGCAAAGCCAACAGAAAATGAAATAATGTGTGTGTTATCTGACCTCCGGGGTTTCGGCGAAGGATGAGTTTTCGGATCTCATCGTAAACAAATATGAGGAAACTGTACGGGAACGCACAGAACCACCAGCTGGGCCTGAGGGAACAATGGAGGGGGAGAACAGTCAGTAATAAAGAACACAGCACTCAGGAACTTTCTGACAACAAAAGTGTGTTGTGATTTCAGGACAAAAATAATCGCACTGCATTTCACATTATTACCACTGAGAGTGAACATGGAGGTCTGCACACCAGATGTGAAGATGTGTTGGAGCGTTACTTACTTGAGCGGGTACATCCGTAGTGCCACGTCCATGCCGGGGCAGTAGGACAGGAAAGCAGCCAGAGCCGTTTCCTCAAACAGGCCAAAGATCAAAATCTTATTCCTGCCAGACAATAAGCGCAGAGAGAAAAGTTATTTACAGCAGCACATGTAGTAGAGAGACGATAAACAGTGGCTCACATCAGTTACTGTCTTAATCGACTTTTGGATCATACTATGGCGTCAAAGTTGATTTCCTGCAGGCAGCACCAGTATGTGGGTTTGTGTGCCCGGACTGTAAATGCTGCGTGCAGAACAGAGCATCTAAGGGAGAGGACAGACGGGTTGAGAGACAGACAGTAGGGACACGTGAGGGGAACAAACCAACATGGGCCATAAGTCAGGGCCATGAATTAAAGGCGTGCCAGTAAAACCTGGCTCTCTAGTGACGTCTAGTGGCAGCTGTGGGAAACTGCTTTCTTCTTCTGCAACTTTCATGTCTACACCAGCTTTTGTAACTGATATTGTAACTCAGAGAATATATATATATATATATGTATATCCTTTACTTAACAAAGCAAAAATACTCCTTTAGAAGTAAAAGTCTATTACAGTCTTTAAGGTGTGGTGTGAGTTGCCGAGTTCTGGAGATATCGGCCGTTAAGATGTCGGATTTCTCTCCAATATAATGGAACATTTTCAGCAATGTCTCTTTCCATAAATCATGACCCGGTTACTAAAGATAATCCACAGACCTTGTTGTGAACAGTGCAATGTAGGAACTATTTTCTTTCTACCAAAATACACCCACCAACCGTATGACAGCGCAGAAGGAAGCGTGCGTCTACTTGTGAGAGGCTTGTGCTCGTGACAATGAGAAGACTTCTAGACGTTATTGAAAGTAACAAAATGAGGTAAGTCTGATTATCTCTGTCCAACATACGTTGAAGGTACATACCTGTCTACCAAATAAAAGGCCATCTCTGTACGAGTCTGAAGCTCCCTGCAGCCTTCTAATGTGTGTCCAGTAGCATTATTCAGAAGTGTCTTTTGTAATAACGTTTTGACTTACTTCATGCCCTGCTGGAACACAGAGTTACGCCTGGTCTTGCAGATGATGACATCTGCCCACTGTACCACCACAATGCTGACGAAGAATGCCGTATGGCAGGTAAACTCCACAATCTTCCGTTGCTCATAGGTCTGGACAGAGAAACGGGAAGACAGTCACACAATGTGTCCTCTGTGATGGACGTCTATTCAGATGGTTGTGACCGCGACACGTTTATATACATTTATACTAATGTTTGTGTTTTTTATCATTCAAGGATTACTGCTGGTGTAGGAAATAGGAGTAACGTGATTTAACATCACTCGTACCCATTGCTGCCCGTAGCTGTCCTCCAGGTCGTTGCAGGAGCGATCGTCCCAGTTGAGCCGGATGCCGACAAGCACGGACGGCAGAAAACCATTTTCGGCCATGATGACGAAGTAGGCGAAGAACCCGCCGAGAGCTTGGATCATACCTGCAGACACAGAGTTTCACAGCCGTTATAGTCCCTGGGTATTATGACGAGATGAGAGAAAAAGTGCAAGGCAGAAAAGAAGAGAACCGCGTTCTGATTGGCCGGTATTTACAACAACAAAAAACAAAATAGTGTCGATATCAAGGTGCTGTCAGACAGCCATGTCTTTGGGCTACCATTGTCTAAGAACACTGATGAACGTAAGAGCAAACGGAACGTAAACCTAGAGATCTGCAGGTGCAGAGCAGTGAATGGGACAGATTTTAGGCCCAGTAAAGGTTGTCAGATTTCTGCTATGGTCTTGCATGTTGACAATACATAAAAAATTACAGGGACTGTGTATTTTAATTTGTATTAATTAATTATGTACTAAATATCTTATATTTATTTATGTTCATTTTCATTCTAAATCTTTTTTTTACTTCATATTTTAGTGTATTAACTGAACCTCCCCCCAAATTAAACTGAAAGACGTACGTAAAATAATAATAATAATAATAAAAGATTTTATATATATAATATATATATATTATTACTACATGTTCAATTTGGGGGAAGGTTCATTTAAGTATGTACAATGTGTTAAATGTTTAAAATGAATAAATATATGTTTAAAAAAAAGAAGAAAAGACAACGGTGATGATTTACTGGTGATTAAATGCTACACACGGCACCTTTTCCACTGATCACAGGTCTGTACTGTGTGTTGAACCTACCGATCTGTCCATAGGCGATACTGATGAGCCTCTCGTTGACCAGTTTGTCCCTCAGTGGGTTCCTGGGCTGCCGCTTCATGATGTCACTCTCTGCTGCTTCATAGGCGAGAGAGATGGCTGGTACCTGACGGAGGTTTCAACAGAGAACACATTTATATCTGGGCATGTTTTTGCTTTGGTTTATTTTAACACGCTACGCTTTCCAAGCATGACAAACTGGACTGGTCTCACGCTGCCACCTAGTGTCCTTTTTGATGGTGTGGGGTGGGCTGCATGGTTTGCCGCAGCATAATTAATAAACTTTGCCCACTACTTACTCGTTTATTTTTTATCCCTGGCTTTATGTAATTCAAATCACCACAAATTATGTTCAGCATCATCAGATTTTAAATATTCCCTTCTTTAATTACTATTTTTTTTTAATATTATAAATATTTCCATATGACATTGTTCCAATTATGTGATTTATGCAGCACAATTGAACATTCTTAGGTGACCACCGGGCATTGCTGTGTCTGTATTGCCACCTGAGTAGCTGTCTGACATGCATACAGTTGACATGTTTGTGTACAGCTGAGCTCGACTGGTTTACTGTGCATGTATGAGTGGATGAGTGGGTTCACACATGCTGCTGCATTTTTCTATCGCCTGACTGGACACATCAGAGCTGATTGCTACAGTGTGTGAGTGTGCCCGGTGTCTCCTCTGTTACCATGTCGGTTCCCAGGTCGATGCAGAGGATGGTGATGGTGCCCAGAGGCAGCGGGATGTTGACCAGGATGAAGAACAGGAAGGGGGTGATCTCTGGGATGTTGCTGGTCAGAGTGTACGCGATGGACTTCTTCAGGTTGTCAAAGATCAGACGGCCTGTCGGGATGAAGGTGGTGAGTAAAATGAATGCAGACCTCTGAACAGGTGAACCCTCAACCCTTTGAACTCTGCAATAGAAATGGTCCCCCGGTGCCTGCGTTGGTATTTATGCACATTGTGATGTCATTTCTCGGCGTATCCTTAAACGCGTCGCATCCCTTAAATATGTACAACTTAAGCTAAAAGGTTCTGAAAGTCAATAATCATAATAATTGATAAAAGTATTGAGATTGTGTCATAAATATTACCGCCATGCGGTTGTGTCCCTCCGCCAACCTGTAAAGTTGCAGTTTACATCCATGTCTGTCCAAAATGTCATCACTTTATCATTTTATCAAATTTTAAGAAATTCCCCAATAAACATGATGCCCCTGGCAACAAACACACAAAACATATTTTTCCTCAACAATTCTGAATGTAGAAACATGACCAAAATAATTCCCAACACAACAAACATCATTTGAACTATGTACATATTTGAGATGTTGACATATGCTCATTTTGATGAGCAGTAGCTTCGTACTGTCTGAAATGTAAGTATGTGCAACCTACATGATTGTCACCTAAACATCTGAAGTATACCCTCGCTCTTCTTAGACATTTTAGCTCATCTTTCTTCAAACCATCGCTCCCCTCTTCCCCGCCCCTTTTCTCGTTCCTCCCTCACCTTCTTCTACTCCGGTGACGATGGAGGCAAAGTTGTCGTCCAGCAGGATCATGTCGGCCGCCTGTTTGGACACGTCTGAGCCAGAGATTCCCATGGCGACGCCGATGTCAGCCTTCTTCAGGGCGGGTGAGTCGTTCACACCGTCGCCTGTCACGGCCACGATGGCACCCTGACAGAAGAGGAGCAGCATTTTAGGGTTTTCATTCTCATTCGGGACGCACGACGCTAAAACAATGAGCTTGTATGCAGGTATGTACTGTATGTGTACCTGTCTCTGGCAGCCTTCTACAATGATGAGCTTCTGCTGCGGGGAGGTTCTGGCAAAGACGATCTCCGTGTGGTTCTTCAAAATGTCGTCCATCTGATCCTGATCGAGGTCTTTCAGATCTGTGCCGTGGATCACGCAGGCCTTGGCGTCCCTACACAACGAGATAAGAGCAAAAAGCTCTTTTGTATACTAAATCATAAAGACTACTGTCATGTAAAGGTGCTGCAAAGTAAAAGACCATACTGCTCCATTGCGTGTTAGGGCCGTTGTAGGTAATAATAAATAAACTATGGAGCCGGGGGAGGGAGGTAATATTCTGAGAAATAACTCAGATTTTCCTGAGATTAAAGAGGCAAATTTAAGAGAAATAAAGGGAATATTCTCTAAGATTATGAAATCATAACTTTTGTGAGAAAAAACTATGAAATTGTGCACCAGTTACCATCTGAATTTCCTCGTGTTCCTATGATGAGGAGGGCCTCTGAGTGAAGTGAAGGTTGTGAAAGATTCAAATACACGTTTTCTTTCATGTTCATTCAAGTTTTTTTTATGAACATAAATAAATACTATTATAATTAATATATTTCGCACTCGGCGGCTCACGTTACCTCAGTGTTTAACAGTGGTGTCTGTGGTGTAATGAAGTTGCTCCGAACAACTTGTAAATTAGTGACTTTAATCTCAAAGAATTTAGGGTTCTTTTCGTCGCAAATTTATGACTTTATAATCTCAGAGAATATTCATGTTTCTTTTCTTGTTAATTAGCCACTTAAATCTCAGAGAATATCCAAGTTATGGATATTCTATACATCCCGGCTCTGTAATATCTTTTTTTTTTTACCTACAATGACCCTGATACCTGTCGTAAAATAGAGCATCTGCTTTATAAAAGTGATTGTAATTGCAATGCATGTAAACATAGTTCATGTCTCTGTCTTACCTTGGGTTGACCTGGCTGACGGGGATGTTGAGGCGTGCAGCAATGTCTTCCACTGTCTCATTGCCCTCGGAGATGATACCCACACCTTTAGCAATGGCCTTAGCTGTGATTGGATGGTCACCAGTCACCATAATGACCTGAAATATAGGAGGAGGAAGAAGAAGAAGGTAAAGAGGTTGGCGGTGAAAAGGAAGGCGAAAGAGACAAGAATAAAACAAAGAGCAAGAGGAGAAAAGGCCAACAGTTAAGATAGAAGGAACAGGATGAGAAGAAGAATATTGTACCAATCACTTATTGTAAGTCGCTTTGGATAAAAGCGTCTGCTAAATGACTGTAATGTAATGTAATGTAAAGAATACAATTCATACTATTAATAAAACACTCTTCCTCTAAAAATGTCATCTACAGCCTTCACATCCTGGTGGATGTCATGTTCTGCTTTTCCAGGCCTTTTAAAATGCCACACTTGAAAGGTGCCCACCTTGATGCCAGCGGAGCGGCATTTTCCCACGGCGTCGGGCACGGCAGCACGGGGAGGGTCGATCATGGACATGAGGCCTACGAAGCAAAGGTTGTCCGTCTCGAAGTTGACATCATCTGTATCGAAGGCAAAACCTTTGGGGTACTTGTCCTCTGGCAGGAACACGTGGCAGAAACCTGGAGGGTTTAGGGACGAATGAATTATACATACAGGATAATACTATGCAATAAAATACAGGATACACCAAAACTACACTGGTATGTTCAAATTCCAAATCATGAACCTTTTGTTAAATTACCACTGTGTTCCTGTCCTCCTTACCCAGTACTCTCTCTCCCAGTCCTCCCAGTTCCAGATAGGCGTTCTGGAAGGCCTCCTTCAGCTCATCGTCCATGGGCTGCTCCTTGCCCTGCACCATGATGTTGGAGCTGCGGTCGAGGATCCTCTCTGGGGCTCCCTTCATCACCAACAGGTAGCGGTTGTCGTTTTCATCATCATTTTCATGAATTGAGAGCTGTCGGGAACAGATCATGGCGTCGGCATGAGACCCTTTTAAGAAGTTTGTAGTGTTCTTGCATGTTTTGGCCCATTTACTACGAATGAAAGGGGACGAACCTGGTACTTGTTGGTGGAGTTGAAGGGGATCTCGGCCACCTTCTTGTTCTTGTCTCTCATGGCTTTGACGGCGCCACAGGACAGCTCGATACACTTCAGCAGGGCGGACTCGGAGGCGTCGCCGGCCACCTCGCGCTTAAGGATGGGCAAAGCATCCTGGCCGGCCTTGAACACGGCGCGGTTGCACAGAGCAGCGATGCGGGCCAAAGACACCCATGTTGTGGAGCTTTTGTCGAAGGAGCAGCCTAGAGAATGATGGGCGAGGGAAAAAAAGGAACCTTTATTGACAGTTGTCTCAGCAATTCACATTCACCCAAGCGCGGCAGAAAGGTACCCTGCAGGCCTGAAACAAATAATGAATTAAAACCGATGTAACAATAGTTGGCAACAACGTTCGTGTGAAGGTGAGGGGAGTAAGCCAAAGCCTTATGGAACTCTTGTGATGAATAACAAGAAATAATGTTTCCTTTGAAAAACAGCAGAGGCAGAGACCGATGATACAGCGGAGAGAAAGTACAGAGGCAAACGCACGTCCTCCGGTTCTAATCTACAAACAAACCTTCCATCTGTTTTCTCTCTGCTTTGTGACGGAGCAATGAAGCCTGATGAAGCTATTTCAAGGCTAACGCTGGATAAAGCTAACGCCCGGCTGCATGAATCCGTCACAAAAAAGGGGCGAAACCAGATTGGACGGTACTTCTGTCCCGTTACGTTTGTTTTTAAATTAGCCTGTAATTGTGCGTTTGTTTGTTAAACGGACACAAATCTGCCGGCTGACGCTTACTAAGGTCAGAGAGACGAGAGTATAATGTAACGTTATTTTGGAATACTTCATGCCATCAGTCAGAGAAGTGAATCCTTTCTTTCTTAGGAATACATTTAAAAACGCATTGCACAAGAAGACGAGGAATACGTTTTCCCCCCCAAAAAATCCCGAAAATAATAAATTTAGTATTTTTTTTTGTAGTGAAAGTATTAATCAACAGATAGATTGACTATCAAACACTGCCAAGCTGCATTTTGACAGTGTGAAAACATTTATTCAGCTATTTTAGGTTATGCTTTAAACAACAACAATCCATGTAACTGAACATGCTTTGATGTAATCGCAGACAAGAGAAATTGTGTGATGTTTAGCAAGGAACATGCTAAGACCGATGACTTGATAAAAAACTAAACAGATCAGCTTTCTACCAAACATACATTTGGCAAATGTTTGTTTTGGATGATGACCAGTAATTGGTGCTGCCAGAGAGGAACCCAGGTCACAAATATTGTGAATATTTTGCAGGAAGTTTGAATGTACGCTGCATGGAAGCAGGGACAGAGGCAAATCTCACCGGACTGGTCCTCGGTGGTGTCGGCCTCGTGGATCTGGTTGTCGAACCACATGTGGGCCACGGTCATCCGGTTCTGCGTCAGGGTGCCGGTCTTGTCGGAGCAGATGGTGGAGGTGGAGCCCAGGGTTTCCACGGCCTCCAAGTTCTTCACCAGGCAGTTCTTGCGAGCCATTCGCTTAGCCGTCAGCGTCAGACAAACCTGAGAGAAGCAAAGAGGGAACGGCAGAGAGAGGACGCGACAGCGAGGAGATGAGGAACAATAGGAAGGAAAGGAGTCGTTGACGAAAAGGAGAGAGTAGAAACAAACGAAACCAAAAGAGAAAGAGAAAACAATATTAGTATCCGTGTGTTAAACTAACAGTACAGATGAACATCTCCAGGTATTCAACTAACTCAGTGCCATACTGTACCTGAAAATATAAAGCACACCCAGGAAGAAACCCGCCCCGACACCTGGAGACGTTCACCCTGCTCTTAACAATGTTCCTCTATAGCAAAATGCACTAAAATCTTAACCTCCTTTCCGAAAATAAAATAAAAACAGCCCAAACAGAGGAGATGCGGAGAGAGAGAATGAGGCGTGAACGAGTGAAGCGGTGAAGCAGAGCGGCGGGTGCGTTATGCCATCATGCCAAGTACGGCAAAAGACCTGTGGGCCAAACAGAACTAGCCAAGCAGAGGAAGGCCCAATTCATTTCAAGAAGCTGACTGGTCATCAGCCTAATATCATTACATTAGCTAGCCGTTGTCATTGCAGGCAGCACCACGACTGGCCTGGAAGAGAGAGAGAGAGAGAGACATACGGAGAGAAAGATGGAGAGAACACAAACACACAAAACACATGTGGGGCTGCTTTGGGAGAAGGAGAGATGTAAAGAGAGAAATACAAACACGGGACAATACACCATCGTCACCACAAGAACATGTACTGACACAGAGAGAATGTTAAAAGCACATAAGATACACGCAGAGATGCACACGAGAGACGTACAGCGACATCAACACACTGATATAAACACAAGCGCAGGGATACGAGATGCAAAGACGAGATCAAACAGCAGACAGGACAACATCGGCCTGAAACACACAACCAGACGTGGGTGAGACCACAAACTGCTTGGGGGACTCGAACGATCGAGAGTCTACAACAGAGCGTGGCAGATGTAATGGGCTACAACGGTGGGGAGTAGGCTGACTAATAAAAAAATAAAGAGACATGTCATGGCAACAACAATGTAAAGAACATTTGATAAGCGGTTACTGTTTTCCCTGATTTTGTGTAGCTTCTTCGATTTATCCAATATATTAAATATATGAAGTATATGAAAAATACTCAAGTCTGCACAAAAACACTGGGAACTGAGGAAGAAACGAAACGCAGAAGGACTGTGAAGATAAACAAGACAGGAAGGAAAAACTGCTCCAAATGAAGGAATGATACAACCGTGTAAACAGATACACGTACTAGAAATAGGGCTGCATGATATTGGTAATATAGATTGTGATATTAAAAAATATAGGAATGTTCATCCTGAAGTTAAATTTGCACTTTGATCAAAATCAAAATTAAGAGGCTCGATAAATTATTTCGTGCTCTAATGAAAAAATGTCATTCTAAACTCATCGGTTGCATAGATTTGAATTAGGGTTTGAAGACGGGTCTGGTGGGTTGCGGAAGACTCTTCACACGTTTGGTACGTCTCTGCCTACTCACGGTGACGGTGGCCAGCAGTCCCTCTGGCACATTAGCAACAATGATGCCAATGAGGAAGATGACGGCCTCCAGCCAGGAGTAACCCAGGACGATTGACAGCACGAAGAAGGACACGCCGAGGAACACGGCCACGCCGGTGATGATCTGGATGAAGTGCTCGATCTCCTTGGCAATGGGAGTCTGAGGAGTAGAAGAAGAAGGTGTTTGGATTGTTTGAAGAAGATGATTGACTGTTTAAATTTGTTTTTGTTGCAATTAAGCATTTTAGGAGCAGTGAGCTGCTGCGAAGCGCCCGAGGAGCAACTTGGGGTTATTTGTCTAAATAGCTTGTGTTTACACTTTATGAAACATAATGAGGCTGAGAACACTTAATAATCGTAGACAATTTGTTAGCTGATGTCTTTCCATTCAAAATAAGTATGTGAATGAGCAGCTGAACGATTACATAAAAGAGCCTGTTTCTAGTAAGCAACCTCCTTAATGTTACCATTGTGGAATAATGACCAACAGGAGTATGGTACCTTGCCAGTCTCCAGGCCTGAGGTGAGAGTGGCGATGCGGCCCATCACTGTGCGATCGCCAGTGCACACCACAATGCCACGCGCCGTTCCTGAACAATAAGGGAGCAGTTTTTAAAATTACAATATTTCCCTTTGAGATGTAGTGGAGTAGAAGTAGAAAATGGCATGAAAAGAAAATACTCAAGTAAAGTTTGAGAACCTCACATTTGTACTTAACAACATGAATTAATTCACTGTTGAAGGCATCACGTGAATACAGGGGGGGGGGGGAGGTTAATGTGAACATCTGATGAGGATCAGAAGTCTGGTCTTGTCAGTATAGATGAACGTATGGACAGAGTTGAGAGAGATGATGCTTAGATAGTAAATGCAATGTAACAGTGTGTCCACAGGAGGGCCCCACACATCTCGGTTTCCTGTTCTACCACTGTGACGGTCGTCCTGGTGACGTGATGGGATGGAACGGGCACAGTGGGGTCATGTTTCCAGTCAGTGGGCTCCCCGATGAGCAGTGAGGCCACTGACCACCAAACGCTTTGACCATGGCCTACAGCGAGAGCTAATGTGCTGCGTCTTTGTTTACAGGACTATCTGAGCACTGAACCGGAACAATACAAACACACACACACACACACACACACACACACACACACACACACACACACACACACACACACACACACACACACACACACACACACACACATATAGAAATGTTTTCTAACCCTCACAGTAAATGCTTTGTACAGTACATGTGATGAATATGAAGGTAATAATGATGATTTAGGTTAGGGATAACGCTGATGGCGACTTTACCCTCAACACAGTTGGTGGAGAAGAAGGCAATGTTGCGGGTTTCCAGTGGGTTGTCATGGGTACAGTCAGGTGACCTGGTCTGGGGCTCTGATTCACCGGTCAGGGATGAGTTGTCCACCTGGTGAAGTGTGCAAGAGAGAAGGACAAAGAGGAAGATGAGGGAGCGGGGATTCATTTCTTCATTCCAGATTTCTTGGTTCATGCTTGCTGTGCAGAGGCTGTTTTATCAGAGTGAATTTAACATGAAGATCTGTGTTTATCCTCAGTTTGTACCGGCACCATTTGGGGGAAATTATTAATTACAAAGCGGTTATAGTAGAACGAATTTAGAATAGGGATGGGGTGAGGGAGCAAATATAACTTTGAGATCCCTGATGATGGTTCTAGCACACAGATACCAATAACTGATGATCCATATTGGCAGATACGGATCGTTTTGTTATAATAGCTGGTCTACAAGGCTCCAGACTATTTCTTTTCACCACCATCCTTTCAACGGCTCTGACGTCAGTGAACCATCAACAACTCTTTGATTACTTTGTTATAATAATCTATAGTGTTTTTTTTGTGTGCATAAAACACACAATATTTAAGTGATTAGGATATAAAAAATTGTAATTTCATTAATGAAAACAAATCTTGTCATTAGTAGTTGTAATGATGTATTATAAGCTGCTTAGAGTTAGTGTAAACAGCTCATAATTCATCTCTAATATCTATTTATATTGCTGTGAAAACATCTCCTTTTAACATCTGGATTTATTTAAGTTTCTCACCAACACTACATTTTACATGATTGCATTAGAACACATGATAACGTTATAATTTACCTTCGCCAGTCCTCATTTTCACTGAACAGAGCCTGAACGCATCATAATGTAACTGAGTAACCTGCTGTTAGCGCCGACGCTGCCAACGTTACTAACCTTCCTCCTCTCATTTTCAAAACAGATCAGTTGTTAATAATGTAACATTATTAAGTATCGGTAAATAGAAAGCATTAATACCGATCTCCTGACCGCATATTTTACTGAACATCGCCGATAACGATTGTCAGTAAAACTTTATTTCACACCATGAAGGTTAAACTGTGTAATTAATCCTCGGTTCACATGCGTGCCGAACCGAGAGAGCATCCGTTGTTGATCACGGGTCAACAACGCTCTGTTACACCACTAATTCAAAATGACGTCTTATTATCACATTGTGAGGCGGCTGTGCTTGTTTTAGTTAATAATTGATCGCCCGACACATCAAGTTGATTCCAAAAATGGTGGACGGAAACTCACTGCTGATGTCACACTCGTATTAACCACTTTTACTTAAACTTCGATGGTGCAACCGCATCTTTACTGCCACTGAAAGCTAGTGAGCTGAATGTGTTTACAGCCAGCTCCATCCTGGCATCCGGATCAAGCTGCACTTGAGAGTACCACAGGAGAGAGCGCGCAGGACTCCGTTTACATCAATGCTGCTTGGTGATCAAGCCGAATGAGAGAGAGCGGCAACGCACACCCGTGTTGGAGAGGTGCTGACCACCAAGGGTAAAGGAAAATAGTCGCACACTCGTAGCAACGCTGCAAAAAAAGAATGTTTCTGCTTTGTCAAGTTTTTCTTTTGTAGCAAATAGGCTACAACTGCATCTCTTTGAGCAACCCTGTGTTGCATAACGACAGTAAATCCTCCTTGAGTCCTCCTTGGCTTTTCCGTCACTGTGCCTGGAACCCACCTTGCAGCCGTGGGAGGAGATGATGCGGAGGTCAGCGGGGATCCTGTCTCCTCCTTTCACCTCCACCAGGTCTCCAGCCACCACCTGCTCAGCATTGATCTGCATCTTCTCTCCCTCACGGATCACCAGGGCTTGCTGGGAACAGAGAAAGAGAGAGAGAGAGAGAGAGAGAGAGAGAGTGAGAGAGAGAGCAATACAGTAAAGCCAAAAAATAACACAAACTATTATTTAGAGAAAAGATGAAACAGTCGAGAAACTTAAGCAATTGAAAGCTACATCACAGACTGGGGAAAAAAGACTGAGTGTGCTAGCTGTGACTGCATGATACTGTGGCCTGCAGCTTCATAAAATATAGTTGTCCACCTAATAAACACCTGCATTACTTGGGAACCCAATTTAATATACTCATTATGACCTGATTTGTTTCCATCATTCTTTTTCATTACTCAGGTTTAGTACCTCCAGGAATTCCTGTATGAATTATGGAGCAGCCTCATACTGTAGAGTGCTTACAGCTGATGAACAAGGCCCCCCCCCCCGTTTGTTGTGAACGTCGTGTGGATGGATGAAAGCAGATTAAGTTATATTTGCATAATTCATTTAAATATTTTTTTCGGTCCTAATCTGTGTTCTCCCATTGTAGTTAATAGACTCAGGACCCAGCGCTAGTCTCCTAAAGGGGCGGGGCAGTGGTGAACCCACCTGACACAGAAACAGGAAACTGACTCTCAGTCCCGTCTCCGTTCTGAAATGTCTCTGGTAACGTAACGCTTCATGACATGGAGAAGTCCCAACTGGTCGACTCTATCTCAGCGTATAGGCCTTTCAAGGTTAAGGCCTGCTTTCAAACAGTATAAGAGTGTTGAGCCATTTCCTACCAGCATTGACGTGCTTCATCACAGTACAGTTATACCATTCAGTTAACAGCGAAAAAACATGTTTAAGTGTGAAATACCTCTTTAATATCTAATATCTAATATACATGCCTGTTTTCATTTGTTGTTTCATTTACAAGCATGAAGTCACTTTTCATTCTGAAGAAATCTTTTGTTGCCATCTTAGAATCAACATATTACAATGAACGCATATACATTTGTAAGTCAATGGCTGTGAGTCACAGTGTTTTCCTTTTCCTTTTTTTCAGTCAGCATTACCACAAAGGGACGCAAAGGAATTTGACATAGTGTTATTTCAACACCGTTGGATGTATTGTGGAATCCAACTCAAAGCTTATTAAGCTAGCACATTTTTTAGTTAAAACCCTTTTGGCAACAATTAGCATAACAAAGGATCACAATATCCTGGTTGAACTATTGAGCGTCCAGTACCTGAGGGACCATGTTCTTAAAGGACTCCATGATCTTGGAGCTCTTAGCTTCCTGGAAGTAGGAGAAGCAGCCGGTGATGATGACGACGGCTGACAGCACAATACCCAGATACAACTGCAAAGAGAGGCAGGGAAACAAAGATGAGACCTCGTGTTTAAGTTCACCTGAATCTAAAAATGTATCATGTGAGAAAAAAAGACGAGTGGAGAGACACACACAGAGAGACTGAGTTGAGAAACCATCAGTGACACATTCTGTCATGCTATTTCAGGAAGTTCAGGCTTCTGAATATAAAACAATGAGCCTTTTAGTTATGTTTTCACCTTGTATCTGACAGCAGCATGTGGTGTGGATTCACATGGAGGCTGTCCATCTCTTTGCAGTCTACTCTGTGAGTGGTTTAGAGACTGTGCTCTATTGTCACACATCTAAAGGATCACCACAGAAGGTCTAAATCCTCCCAGCCATGTGCTGTACCATCTGACGTAACTGTTAACCAGTAATCGGTGTGAGTTTATATTCTGGGTGTGTAACTCATGCTGACTCGTCACAGTTGTTGTTTCACCCCCCGAGTCCTCCCCCGTGGTCTGAACCGAGTGTTTTGTCCCGTCATGCTGTGTGTGTCAGCGCCGCTTAGCCTCAGTCCCTTCGGCTCTACTCTGCATAGTGACCCCGACATGGAACGGTGCTGACCCATGAACGGCCTCCTCTTAGCCTGCCATTACAGGCGCCGGGAGTCACGCGCTCCCTGTGGCGGGTTCAAAAGTGGATGCGAACAGGATGGTGTCTGTCACCCTGACGACGGGTTTTGTACTGGCATGATTCAGACAAACGGCTGACACAACCTTTGTCACTGACAAAGCTCGTCCCCTGAGGAGTGGTGACTCAGCATATCGCTTTTTGAGAGATGTGCTGGAGGATGGGGAGCGCACACACACACACACACACACACACACACACACACACACAAACACAGGACTCACAGTTCTCAGTGTGCTTACCCCCCCCCCCATCTGGAGGTTTTTGATATCTGGCTTCTTACAGGTACTGCACAAGTAGTGGTGGGACTGAGAATTCTTCCTACTGTCGAGGGTTGGGCGATATTGGGAATGCCCTACCGATAACAACGATTTACGAAATTATCATCCAAAAATAGCTGAAGAGAGAGACGCCCATAGATATAGATACCTATATTGTTGGAATTCGCTTAAGTGGCCACGACGTAGAGGCAGTGAGCTGAGAGGAATAAATCAGACCTCTCCACTGGTAGAAACGGCCCTCGTACGACCTCACCACTGTCGACTGTCTTATTTATTGCCGGATACATTTTGTTGCCTTTGCAGAAGCCCCAATGATTGAGCGATGGTTGCGTTTTGATCCCGCTGCTCTTTGTGGATGGAGCCGAAGGCAGACTTGCGTATTCTGATGGATGGTGAGTTTTAAGATGGGAGCTGACATTTGTAGTGTTTCCGTCTTTAGACTTGTTTACCCCGCAGCTTTAAAATCAGTTTGTTTGTGTTCTCTGGTTCTCCTGTTTCATTTGGTAAAAAGCCAAAGAATCGCCAAATCGGGGCATTTGCATTTTTTGTTTTTGTTAGCTAAGAGAGGACATCTTTCCTGCTGGAGTAAGGGCTACATGGGTAATTACAAGGTCTGTACCGAATAACACACAAACACACTCACACACAGGGTCACAGTCAAAATATAAAAAAGATAGACTCCAAACTTCAATCCATATTTGGCGTTTAAAGGTCAAAAACTGTACTTTCCTGCACACACTATTAACAGGGCGATCTAGCACAAATCTAAAAGCACCATAGATTACATTTATATAACCATGGTAACACAGAATTACACATTTGCTAGCATGTTGCTACTTTTGATATGCTACAACAATGTGGTGAAGCACGGAGAAAGTGAATAGAGAAAGAGAAACTGAATACAGTGCAGGAGTAGTGTAGTTGATTATCGTTCCGTTATCGTGGACACGTGAGGACCATTAGCGAGGTGTTTAACGGTGATGTCATCATATCGCCCCAGGCCTACGACCATCATCCCTCCACCCCTTCAACTCTCCACTTACGTTATCCCCGGCGGGCTCGTCCTCCGTGGCAGCCTGGATGGCGTAGGCCAGGAAGCAGAGGATGGCGCCGATCCACAGCAGGATGGAGAAGCCACCGAACAGCTGGCGACAGAACTTGACCCACTCTGGGGTGGTGGGGGGCGGAGTCAGGGCATTGGGGCCATCCCTGGCCAGGTACTCGGCTGCCTTGGCATTGGTCAAACCCTGAGAAGGGCAGAGGAAGCGGAGAGGAAAAGATGGAAGATGGATTAAAGGAGATGGATGGATGAGCAGAGGCAAGAGGGCGGCGGAGAGGTTAGAGTTATAGAGAGGAACGAGAGGAAAGGAATATATTATTATATATATATATATATATTATTATAGTATAATATATATATATATATATATATATATTATTATAGTATAATATATATATATATATAATATATATATATTATATATATATATATATATATATAATATATATATATTATATATATATATATATATATATATATATATATATATATAGAGAGAGAAAAAGAGGGCAGAAAAAGAGGGCAGAAAAGAGGAGAAAGAAAGTGTTGTGAATAGGAGATACTTGATTGAACCATGTTCAGGTGACCTGACGGTCTGAAGGTGTCATTTCTGAACGACCTACCTGGACGATATCAGTGGTGTATTTCCGGCAAACCTCCTCAACAGACATTTTGTGTTCCGTCTACAAAGAAATTCAAAAACAAAGCAAACTTAAACAACCTGTCATTAATCATCAGTTTAAAATGATACTGATGAAGCACTATGAAGCAAAAATGTTGGTTTCATGTGAGAAATATATAATTTGCTAAACTGCAAAGCAAGAAATTAATTCAAATGTTTTAGACTCAGTTTAGAACTCTCCCTACTGTCCGGTGTCCTCTTGGTTGAGATAGTTAAGTTTTACACAATCATTTTTTTGTATTTTACGAAAAAGGTTTGATCGATAAATAATACTTTGGAAATCAATATGTGTAATCATCTCATTCAGTTCTTTAACAGGGGCTATCCTGAGGGTTTGACTTCCTGTCTCGTGTAAGAGCAAATCCTTCTACAATACGATTAAATTGCTCTGGCATATTAGCTCAAACTACAGCAGCTGCTACAGAGTCTGTCATCTCCTTTTCAAACAGGGAGATTAGATTAGAGTTGGAATTGCAGCGCTTTGAATGCTGGACTGAGGCCAGGATGTGAACTACTCACTGCTCGGCTGAGGTTTATTCTGTCTTTCTGTAATTGATTTTAAATGAGACTTCCAGGTTATTGTGAGCCATCAAATCTGGTATTCAAAGCAGGTGAATAAGAGGCAACCAAAAAAAATATGTGACAAATTGCAGAGAGGTTGCAGGAAGCAGGAAGTAGGAAGCTGTGCACTCACGATAGGAACTTCCTTCTTGAGGTCATCCAGATCCTTGCCTCCCTTCTTCTTGGGCGACTCCTTCTCATCCTTGTCCTGCGTGGTGGCCACGCGGTAGCTGTCCGACCGTCCATACTGAAACACACAAAGACAGCATCAAGTTTGGTCCCGTTTTCCACAGACATTTTTCGACAATTACTTCACACCACTGTCCAAAGTCGGAGCAAGAAACAGCCAAAGGAAACTTTGATTGTCCATCTTGTATTTGTAATAACCGTTGATGTATCATGACCACCTCAAACACTGACTGATGCTCTTTTTCTTCCACATTGAGACCCAGTCAAACCCAAATTTAGACCTAATCCCCGGTGAGAAAAGGTGAACCCGACACTTCCTGATTAGATCTGGCATCATCAGAGCACAGGCACGTCTCAAGAGCTCCACTTCAACTACAATTCAAACAATTGTTGGGCTATGTCTACCCAATCTTTGGATTCGTTCAGACTTGATTTTAGGAAAATGTGTCCACCTTCAATTGCACTTGCAAAATCCTAAATAAATCAGAATTGTTACTTTTAATGCATGCAATGAATGCTATTAGCGTCACCGCAAACTAGAGCCCTGCACGAGACCAACACCAAGCACTTTCAGCTCTGTCTCATGTGCATCATGACGTTGGGCTCAGTGGTATTGTGGAATTGTCCATCGGACCAACCCTAATTGACACCACCGCTATTTAGGCTACTGCTGCTGAGACTGCAGCTGTGTGTGAGAGGAGGAGGAAAAACAACAGCAGTCAGGAGACTGAGTGAGATGAGGGGAAAAAGAAAAAGGACCCAGAATAAATCTGTCAGTGACATGTATCATGGGATTTTCACAATCGCCAGTGACCTACATTACTGTGTGCGGAGGTGTGTGTTTGAGCCCTTTCCAGCTTTGCTTGAAAGTGTGTTTGTGTCCTTGCAAATAGTACGTGTTTGTGAACATCTGCTTGCTGACTAACGGAAGTCTGCAGCTTTGCTTTCGTTAAATACAATTCTATTATTTTGAGTTTCAGTGATGGAATCGGAGGTTCTCAACCTTTTGTAACAACGACCATTTCTGATTGTTGAAAAAATTCTGAGGACCACCTTCACAAGTGAATGGGAAAAAAAAAGATGCGGCAAAAAGGAGAATAAATACACTGGGCTGTAAGCATGCGTTATGTTCGGAGCTTTTACTGGCGCAGTGTTGTCTCCCACATCAGTGCACCTGAAGCAACGTTAGCTAGCTAACGGAGGCAAAACACATGTCTCTACGGCATGGTGATATTCAAACGTTACTGGTCATTGATATTATTTAGTTTGAATCACCTTGTTTTTTATTAATGTGAATTGTGAAAATATAAACCTTTGTAAATCACCTTTCTTTAATCTAACCTCCTCTGCCCACTAGATGGCACTCTGAGGCCAATTAGCTGGTCTTAATGTCAAGGTGGTTCAACCTGAGAGAGTAATATTCGGGGGAAAACACTAAATATGTGCAATTGTTTTGATAAAATAGTCAAATAAAAAATACAACGAATGCAGACTTTTTAGGAACTTCATCCTGAAACATGCAGGAAAGTGAGCATGTGAATCAGTGAGATAATAAATCAAGCTTTAAGTCAAATATGAGATTAAATGCATTTCTAGAGTCTTGACTTATCCTGTTAAAAGTCTGCAGCATTACGAGCGGGAAGCTACTTCGCTCACACAGATCCATTAGCCTAAATATGTCTTCAAATGCTCACATTTTGTACTCATATGCTCCTGGGGTTTTAGTGCATTTTATTTCCTCAAATCACCCTTTTACCCAGCATGCACCATCCAGAATGAACATCCTCAGGGGTTCTAGTAAAGAATTAAAATGTCAGCCAGCTACTCCCTTCATCAAACTCCCTGTCTGTGTGCCAAAAGGCATGAAATTCTGTATCATACATTGCACAACGGTTCCATCCTGAGTTAAGGAAGTTACATTATTGTAGTAGAGCTTACTAAGTGTCTCCTAGCAGTAAAAGCATCAATGAGCCTTTTTCATGGGAGACAAGTTGACGGATGTAAATGATAAAACTATGGATGGCTGAAGTGCATTTAGCTGCTTTGGATTCTCTGGGACACTTGAATAGAACGAACTAGAGGACTGCATTGGGACACAACACAAAGGTTGTGGGAGCGAGCTGTTTTACCTCTGCTGCCGATGCGAGGGGGCAGTCGAAAAATAAACAGGTCCCAGGATTAAGTTGGCGCTAACCAAAACTATGGAGCTAACAAATGAAAATGTAAAAAAGATTAAAGAAGGCCACGAATCGCTCACCGGCTGCACATTCCCGCTCTGAGCTGGTGTCTGTATCAGCGGAATAAGAAAAAACAAAAAACAAGGAGAATAACAACGTGGTTCTAATTACAACCAAATGACCAAATAAAACTAGATCCACCACCTGTCCTGAATCTTTCCTGGCATCTCCAGGTATTCAGCCAACACATACAGTAATCCACCAATGAGCATGTGTTAAATCACTATTCCACCATGTTTAACCTAAAATGGACAGAAATAAAAAGCAGTTTAGCAGTGAGAGTGGTATTCTCCTCTCAAAAACCTCTTTGACACAACGCAGCGCTCTCTACAGTTACTCTGGTGTCTTCCTCATTTCCAAAGCTGTTCCGTCACAACTTCTCACAGAACTTCATCTGGATGTATTATCACTTTGTGGGTTTTGGTTTTGCCGTCTCCCATGCTGCAGTACCACTCTCTGCCTAAACTGTAACTGATTTTTACCAAAACACAAATATCACTATGTGATACTGACAGAACTGTTATTGACAGATTTACTGACATGTTACTGAATGTTTTTTGGCTGTAGAGCACACACACTGTAGGAGCGAGCGGTAATGGTCACAAACACCGTTACTGTGATTAGAAACACCTCTGTTCTTCCTCCTATGACAAGTCAAAATGTCTACTTTGATAAAGGCCCACTCCTGTAAAAAACTCTATTTAATTCACTATAGTCTGTATATTTAAATGGGAAATAAATACAGAATATGTATTACACCCCCAAAAAATATCCATAATTTATTCAACCAAAGCTAAAGCGATGCCACAAAGCAATTGTTTCAAAATATGGCTGCTTATTTTTTATTTTCTTCAGACAGAAAACAAAAAATCTGTGAGGCAAAAGGGAACAGCAAGACGTAGGAAATCCATAGTGTCCCAGTAGGAGATGGTGTTGAACAATCATGGATCAGCAGCTAAACCACTGATGGCTGCAGACGGATATTTTTAGACACAAAGACACACTGAGACAATTAATTACATACTATTTGGAGTAAGGATCAAAACAAAGTGAAGTCTACATGTGTTTTGTGGACCTGAAGAAGGCGTATGACCGGGTCCCCCGGGAGATACTGTGGGAGGTGCTGCGGGAGTATGGGGTGAGGGGGCCACTTCTGGGGGCCATCCAATCCCTGTATGCCCAAAGCGAGAGCTGTGTCCGGGTTCTCGGCAGTAAGTCGGACTTGTTTCCGGTGAGGCTTGGCTTCTGCCAGGGCTGCGATTTGTCACCAATCCTGTTTGTGGTATTCATGGACAGGATATCGAGGCGTAGTCGTGGGGAGGAGTGTTTACAGTTCGGTGGACTGAGGATTGCATCGCTGCTGTTTGCAGATGATGTGGTCCTGATGTTTTCATCGGGCTGTGACCTCCAGCACTCACTGGATCGGTTCGCAGCCAAGTGTGAAGCGGTTGGAATGAGGATCAGCACCTCTAAATCTGAGGCCATGGTTCTCAGCAGGAAACTGGTGGATTGCCAACTCCGGGTAGGGAATGAGTCCTTACCCCAAGTGAAGGAGTTCAAGTACCTCGGGGTCTTGTTCGCGAGTGAGGGAACAATGGAACCTGAGATTGGCCGGAGAATCGGAGCAGCTGGGGCGGTATTGCAGTCGCTCTACCGCACCATTGTGACGAAAAGAGACCTGAGCCGCAAGGCAAAGCTCTCTATCTACCGGGCGATCTTCATTCCTACCCTCACCTATGGTCATGTGGACTGGGTCATGACCGAAAGAATTAGATTGCGGGTACAAGCGGCCGAAATGGGTTTCCTCAGGAGGGTGGCTGGCATCTCCCCTAGAGATAGGGTGAGAAGTTCGGTCATCCGTGAGGGACTCGGAGTAGAGCCGCTGCTCCTTTGCGTGGAAAGGAGCCAGTTGAGGTGGTTCGGGCATCTGGTAAGGATGCCACCTGGGCGCCTCCCTAGGGGGGTGTTCCAGGCACGACCAGCTGGGAGGAGACCCCGAGGGAGGCCCAGGACCAGGTGGAGGGACTATATCTCCAAACTGGCCTGGGAGCGCCTCGGGATCCCCCAGTCAGAGCTGGCTGATGTGGCCCAGGAAAGGGAAGTTTGGGGTCCCCTGCTGGAGCTGTTGCCTCCGTGATCCGATCCCGGATAAGTGGTTGAAGATGAGATGAGATGAGAGAACAAAGTAAAGTCTGGGTTTCTCTTAAGTCTGAATTCATACATTGCCAGTAAACAATTTAATTATGCATTTTGAGATTTGAACTAGCCCGCTTAACCTCATGACGTTCATTTAAATTGGACTTTGAGTCAAAGCTCAGCTGACGTTTCTGTGAGGTCTTTTCATGGTGTACAGGTGTACTGATGCATTTTGACCTGACATTTGTTCATCAGGCAGATGTTCTCTATCATCCATTACCTACAACAAATGTGTGACGTATTGGGATTCATAGTGTGTGTAACCTTCGTGATGAGTGGGGGGGAGCAGACTTATTTTGGGAAAGCTCTGATGTGGATTAGTGTGTGCTGAGAGGTCTGGCACTGATTTGATGGCTGTTTTATGCTGTTTGACATCTGCTTTGTTTCCTGGAGGAAAAGCTAGCCGGGTGTTGACCTGTTGACAGCCAACCAACCAGATTTGTGCATCTGTTGTACATCCTCTTACCTCTATGCAGCTCTCTATGGGCATTGTTGTTTTGATTGAGACTGTGTTCACACATTTGTTTTTCAATGATTTAAGTGTAAGCATGAAGTTAACTTTGTACATGTGAGTGTGCATTTTTCTTATGAATGCATTACGTATGTACTGCAACGTATTATGTATCCATATCAAATTCATATCTGTTTTGTTTGTTTTTTAATTAATCCTTAATCTAAAGGCAATCATGTAGGGCTGGGCAACATAGCATTATATCGATATCGTGATATGAGACTAGAAATTGTCTTAGATTTCACAATATGGCTGATGTAATTGAACTGTTCTAGCTGTTCTGGGTTTTGCCTTTACCCACTTAGTCATTACATTCACATTACTGAAAATTATTTATCAAAAAATCTCCTTGTATGTTTTGCGAAAGAACTAACGGTCAACCCTACAATAACAATATCGAGGTACTCGGTCAAAAATATAACATTTGATTTCGCCCAGCTCTACAATCATGTACTGCAGAGCTTTTCTAAATATGCCTTAGATAGCTATAAACATTTCAGAATTACATCAGACTCATTTATAACAAAGTTTTAAGGTTTTATGATTGTCTAAATTATGTTTTACTCTGGAAAAAAGTGCCTTAACATGTGTACTGTCACTAAGTAGTAGTAGTACTTCTCCAGATAACACCAGCAGAACCGTTATGTACCCAGATCTAGAAAAAAAAGGACTATTTGTATGGTTTTCTCACAGCCAATCCCTGCAAGCGTTTACCGCAGCAGATACAACAGCCGGTACTGCCTGCACACGGTTCTCAACACGGCTAAGCTGGGGGGCGGCCGCTAGGAGCTAACTTTGCTAACAACGGCAACAGCGCTGACAGAGCTAACAGTGTTAACCAGAGTGGGTGGGTATGCTTCTGTGACGCCGTATGAGCAGCGCGGTGGAACAAGTCATTGGGACACACACACACACACACACACACACACACACACACACACACACACACACACACATACACACACACACACACACACTGCTTTCATTCACATGATGGGCTTTGAATAAGATAAGGAAAAGTAAAAATAAAATATATATGTAATAAAAATGTTGTACATTTAAAAGTTCAAAGCATTGGTGTGGTGCACTTTGAGAGCGGAATTAAGAGGCTAGATCACTGAAGAACTCTGTGCTCCTGTAAACAACTTGGTGCTCCTGTTTTAGCAGTGGAGGAATGGAACTAAGTACATTTAATACTGTACTTAAGGACAAAATTGAGGTACTTGTAGCCTACTTTACTTGAGTATTTCTATTGTATGTAACTTTATACTTTAAGTCCACTACATCTCAGAGGAAAATATTGTACTTTTGACTTAACTACCTTTATTTGACTATATTAGTTACTGGTAAGGCTACTTGGAAGATTCAGATTCTTAATACAAAATAGAAATCATCTGATAAACTATGATTTATTCAAAAGAAGCATATCGCCTAATTATTTAGTTTCTAAAGTATTAAAATGAGTCCTTTACCAGCTGCACAAATAGTCACAAACACATGAAGGCAACTTGAGCCGGTCGCTGCGCACCGCGGTGGAGGAAACACACCCGGAAATAGCTTTGCTTCATTATGAAACTATGGCAGAGAAATAGAATATGGCGGGCTGCCAGAGTCTAGGTAATTAATGGGAAACACTGCTGTACAGCTTGTTGGCTATGTGTGTGAACCTGCCATGTTTTTTTTTGTCCCCTAAATGTTGCCCACTGCTAAGCAACAGTGTTGAACCAGCAGTGTTTGCTTGTCCACCATGTGCCACCACTGAATCCATATTGGTATTTTTGTTGCACAGAGTGTATTTGTGTGAATTCGGTGCGGTACTGTATACAGTGTACAGTACGTGTGTACAATTTTTTCCTATGCATATGCCTGCTTTTTAGTGAGCAATACTTGTATTCCAAATGTTCAGTCGTACATATGTTGATTTTCTGCTTTGACTGCAAACGTGAGCATTTTTCCACGCTGTTGTTCTTCTGCGTGTGAATTTACGTGCACTGTGTGTTTCTGTTTGTAGAAGTGTGTGTCTGTCTGTGTCTGTGTGTGTGTGTGTGTGTGTGTGTGTGTGTGTGTGTGTGTGACGTGTGTGTGTCGTGTGTGAGTGTGTGACGCCTCGTGGCCATCTGTTACGAGGTGCAGGAGGTTTCCCGGGCGGTCAAGTCCAGCAGGTCATCAGATTACAGCTGTTTACTACACTGACGGATTAACCCACTGAACAATGATAATCCCTCTCAATCCCGCTCTCCCTCTCTCCCCCCGTCTTTTCAATCTCAGTCTCTCGTTCATCCTGACTCGTTCACTTAAACATCTTATGCATTTCTTTGGCATAAACTGCACTGGATAGATTCGACTGTGTTTTGAACATGAGGGGAGTCAAGTACAATGAGAGATGAATTAGTTTGAGCAGTCAGATAGTCTCTCTCATGTGTTTTTATTTCATAAATGCCGTGTTATTAATAGAATATTACTCTTGTCAGATCACTAATGTGTTCGAGTACCACAAAGACAAAGTGACAAAGCATGAAAAAAAAAGTTCATTCAGTGTCGAAATTTAACTAGATGACTCAGGGTCACCTGCTACTGTATAAACTGCTGATTGTTAATCCAATAATGCCAACTGCTGCAATGAAAAGCAGGTTAAAAAGAGTGGACTATAATTTCACTTTGAAAGATCAAATGAATTAAGACCTCAGTGATCACTGTCACACTGTTAACTAACACATCATGAGGTGCAGGCAAAGCACCACAAAATACAATTTAACTATTAAAAAAACATTTAAGCACAACCGTCTCCACTGACAGCCTGTCAGAGCAGACCGTCTATAGAATTATGATTGCAAATCAAAAAGGCCTCCAGCTGCCTCACTAGGTAACGTGACCTGGGTAGATGTGGAGGAGAGTGAAGTTGTAAATACAGAGCAAGAGGAGGCATCTCGACCAACCTAAGATTAGGAAGCACTCAGGTTACATGATTACCAGACAATGCACACTTAATATTTATATAAGATGAGTAAACCCTGCAGGAAAAGACAATTCTTTCTTTTGGAATACTCTAAATCTCTACTAATTTGTGTGATTTTTATAGTGCATTGACTGAAGTCAGACTGGTATTTATTTGCGCCTTCCATTTTGAAATAATGTTAGCTTTACCGTTTTGAGTCTTTTCTTTTTAACTAAAGTGTTGTCTCATGTGAGGCAGTTGTTTTGTTTGTTTGGAAGTTCCAAATAGAGGAAGAAAATAATCAAATGTGATGTTTTACAGAACAATTACTGTATTGTAAAGAAATACCGTTGTGATATAAAATGACATACATCAACTGAAGTGTCTTTTATTCTTCTCTGCCCTCGTGCTCATCTGTTCAGGATGATGACTACATGGTCAGCTACTTCAGTACGTTAACAGACTCTTCAGTGCAAGCAGGAGTGTGCTGCTCACCGGCTGCCAACGGCTAACATTAACTAGCTCTCATCCTGCTGATTTCAACATGGATTTGTTGTTCACATTGTAACATTATCAGTGAAAAACAGGGTGCACGAGTGTGTTTAACCACAGGTGTGTGGTACTAGTTTGCATGCGTGCAGATCGGGCAGGATATACGGGTCTTCTTTATACTGCTGGAAACCTGGCAGCAAGCCTGACAGACGCAATCTCTGCTTGTGTTGGAACTTGTCTTAGGTTTGAGGACTGTCAACCTCTTCATTATCACATACAGGCCCACAGGGGACGCATGTCACCTTCACACATAAATATTTGACCACTTGATGAAAAAAACATGAGCGGGGTGAAATGAACTCCACAGTAATTATCAAGGGCAATATATTCCCCCACCAATTTTCATTTCACAGGCACAGTATGACTTTCAAGGTCACTACTGAACCAAACCAGGGCAAGAATATTTTAGGATGCTACACCATCCTTTTGGGAGAGGCTGTCACATCATATCCTGGCATTTTCTTTCATGAGACTTCCACTTTTCGATGCATCGAAGCCCATAAAGCATTATGTACAAAATGTTGATGGTCCAACTGAGTAAAAATCTGGAATATTTTCCTGCATATATTACTTCTTTTGCTCAAAGACATACAGCCTGTTCTCCATCTAGGTACCTGCTGCAGGACTAGACAGTAAGGGCAACCATTTTAACAAATTGGCAACCAATTCTTGCCTTTGGGAATCAGCACAAAGGTCCAGACAACAGGCATTTGAAAGGGAGAGAAGGGATGAACAACCAGTGACTCACTGGGGATCTGCCTGACAACAGCTGCCCTTCTGTAGTTGTATATATCAGGAATGAACAGGTAACACTTAGTATATAACTCAAAATATAAGGTGACTAAAAATGGCAACCCTACTGTACTTTCAGTTGGGGCGACCAAAAGCTGATGCAAGTGTTGAACCCTTGGCTGTAAAACCTGAGGAGGTCTCAGCGGCATCCAGATGTTCAGTGCTGAGCAACAGGACAGATTGTGCATGCTGAACAGTTGTCGTCCTCTCCAGCTGCTGCTATCCTGTCTCCAGCCCGGCCTGCGGCGCAGAGCACCACAGGTCTGAGGAAGGCTAGATAAGCCACTTTTTAATCTGCTGAAATCACTGGTCAGATCTCAGACATCAAACAGGGATATTTTGAACTGTGCATCCCAGTTTGAGGAGGAATACATATAACAAGGGTTTCAAAATTGAGCATAATGGATGGCATCTGCACATATGATTATTCACCAACAAAGCAAATGTAAACCCTCACAGCAGCTCCACATTATAACCACACTATAAGACTTTGGTGAAATATCCAACAGCTGGCACTAAACCCTCTTTATAGTCATGTTTAGCATGTGGTATTTAGCCTATTTTTCAACTACGTTTAATAAAGTACCAGTGACCAAAGTGTCAACAACTTCAGCTCCGATTTTTTGAATGGAAGATCTTGCTAGTGTATGTTGCCTCCAGGGGAGTTTACTAGCTCTGGCGGCGCCACAGTGGATCATCGTAACCACACACAGACGCACTCACACACACACAAAGAAATGGATTATCACACAGATCAGTAGACTGACCGACCTAGAAAATACTGATGGACTGACAAGCACACACACACACACACACACACACACACACACACACACACACACACACACACACACACACACATCACAGACAGTTTAAGGGGGCTTCCATCATCATCTATCCCTCCCTTCACCGTCCCACTTTGTTTACATTCTCCTTCCTCCAGGCTGCCCATCTGTTTCTTTGCTCACTTCTACTCAGATCTACTCATCTGCACTAAAGTTTAATCAAGACGAGGCAGTCCAAGCCACATTCGTGATGATGATACTGTATTTAAACTCAGCGCATGTGTTTTCCAGTTATAAAAATCCTCAGTGAGATAAGCCATCAGGTTGATTTGTTTCTGATTTGATTCTGTAAAAATGTTTGATCAGTGGGAGCTCTGGGATTCTGTGCACCCCCCCACCACCTTTTAGCAGTGTGTCGCCTCCAGCAGTGTGTCTGAGAGGGTGACAGAAGATGGCAGTAGTTGACGGAATCAGATTGACAGTATGTCCTTCCAGTGGGTTGATAGATGGGGGATGTGAGGCTTCCTAGCAACATCCAATCCGATGGGCCTATCTAAATAACTGAAATCAACTGGGGGGAGGGAAAGGAGGGGGTGTATTGGAACCTTTTAATGATGTGCTTAAAGAGTAACTAAACCCCCAAACCACTTTCTTTAGAAAACCAATGTGCATGTGTATTTAGTAGTGTTGTTGATGGATTTAGGTCTTAGTCTTGCAATTCTGGGAAAAGTATTGTGTTGTATTGTCTGTTATAAATATGCATAGCTACTGCACTCTACTATTTGAAACCGGGCTATGACAATAAAAAAATGTATCAGCTGATCTGGATCACATGGAGGCAGCTTTTGTCACCCCCCCCCCTCTGATTTAAAACCAACAAGTCAGCAGACTGTGCAGAGAGAAGTAGCAGCAAAGACTAGTTGTTTCAACTAGCCTGTGAATCACTAATGCTAATCGCTAGCCATAATCAGTGTGCAAAATACGTTGGGGTCCGAGATCACTTGATTGACACTTCAAACCCCCTGAAAGCATTTAAACTGCAAAACATGTATTCACAAGTATAAATAGTGAGTGTGGGAGATGACACCAGCCAGCCAGAGCCTCAACAGATTGCACAAAGTGAGTCTTCAAGTCTGTTTGTCCCCCTTTGGACAAATTGTGACCCCCCAATTGCCACCGGGTATTTCGCACACTGACCATAATCCTAACAATGGTCAGCATACTGACAATTAGCATCAGCGCTAAGAAATTAGCATAAGCTAATTAAAAAGGGTAACTGGCATCATGAACAGTACGTTAAAAAGCAGCTAATTTTGGCTTCAAGTTAAAGTAATGTAGACGAAGCCCAGCAGATCATGTGGTGCTTTTTATGCTCTGTAGCTGTAGCATGAAATCAGCTAAACTTAGCAGCAAGCTAGCTAGCTGATTAGCTAGCCCCTAAATGAGGCAATTGAACAACTTAATGTTGCACACTGTTAAACACTCTTGCGACAGTGTAGGAAAGCACATTGCCATCAACAGATAATCAGTCATTACAACCAAATGGTGTAATGTGCTGAAGGTGTAATTTCACGTCTCCAGAGAAAAGAGGAAAAGGTTTGTGCTGTGATTGTAATTCCAAACTTGTTACACAAACTGAGCAAATGCGTGTATTAGCCCCACCTCTAACAGCTCTTCCCACATTGATCTTGAGGCCCTTTTTTAAATTTCCAGGGTAGACACAAGTGGTTACTTTTTAATGTGAAGGTGTGTTATGTAATACTGCTGCAATGCTCGCGCAGTGCAACTGTTCAGTGTGCTGTCACTCTCTCATCCTCCCTGTTATCAATACATGGTGGTGTTGCAGGAAGCGCGGAAAAACTACTAGTTTCCCTTGACACCTGTCACCCCGCAAACAGCAAGTGACGTGTGCATTCGAGGAAACGCACGATGCAGAACCAGTGGTTTGCAGTAGTATGGATCCACGCTATTTTACACACACACACACACACACACACACACACACACACACACACACACACACACACACACACACACACACACACACACAGATGGAAACTAGTAAAAGGACAGGGAGGTTGAGAGTCAGTATTGATGAAATATTGACATGCTGAAACAATTATGCAACAGATCCGATGACCAGGCGAACATACATGTAGTGTAACTACAATCACATACGTGATAACAAAACTATGCATTTAGATTACAATGCATGCGCCTGCTCTGTGCCTTCATGCATGAATTTAGATGCTATTTTATTGCATCCTCATGTAATGCACTTTGAATTGCCTTTGTAGCAAAGCTGCAGTGGAGCACTCAGGGCACCAGTTACATAAAGTCCAAGTGATTCTGTTTTGTTTTTTTAAACTATAATGTTATGCACAGACTGGAGCCACGAGCCGTTTTGTAAAGTCAGTGGGCAGTAGAAGTATGCAGAGGTTTACTGTTTTGTCTGAAAATCACAATGGGTCTGGCTGTTTTAATCCGCACCGTGAGTCACTTAATGTGATTTAATATTTGTTGCAATGGTTACACATGTAGGTCAAGTTACATCTCATCTAGGGGTGGACTCAAAGCTCAATTGTCACACCAAATTTTGTGTACTGTTAAACCCCTACTCTCAGCTGATTCTCAAGTGGGACACACACACACACACACACACACACACACACACACACACACACACACACACACACACACACACACACACACACACACACAACACCACGCCGTCATTATTAGAAACTGCACTGAAAAAAAGTGAAAGCAGAGTCATCCCATCACTGGTGCTTATTTATTTTTCCACAGGAATACTGCACAGGTGTGTGATTCTGAGCACTGATTTTAATACGCTACAGCATAGACAATTATTATCAGGACTGAAACACTGGAACTACAATGAAGAGATCCCTTAATATTGAGAACCACTGTATGAAGCATCAGCTTCAGCATGGATGAATCAGACACCATAAACGAGAGTGGTTTAGCCATTCGAGAGCCGCCTGCCTCACACACACAGCCACACCACACACAGTCCACAGTGATTGGCTCCCCTCCTGAAGCTTCCGCACCAAGTGCATCCTGGGATATCAGCAGATGCATGCATCCCTGTGTATCTCTTGTTCTCCTTCTATATCTCGCCATGTATCTTCTCAAGCTCCACCATCGCTGCTTCCTTCCTGTCATCACGATCTTTGTGGCATTCCTCCACTCCACCATGTTTCCCAGTATCCACCTGTCTCAAGGTGACTCATCACAAAAGGCATCACTTTCTGTTCCTCCCTCTCTCTTCACTTGCAAAATTCAGTGCCAATCCCTGGATATTTCCTCCGAACAGGGCCTCCCCGCGAGGCCTGCTGGGGCTGACCTTTGCTTCATCTCTGCCACCCATTCTCTCACCCACCCACTTCGATCGTTTTCCTCCTGCAGCGACAGCTCCTCTCAATTGATTGGCACGGATCAAATGGCACCAGTTGCCTTGTCAACTGATACTCCCTCTGGTTTCCCACCAACCGCCCCTTTCACCCCAATCTCCTCTCTCACTCCGCCCTTCCCGATGGCAAACCACAGCCTGAACATGGGAGTTTCCGCGAAACAACTGTCCTCCTCCTGTCTCTGACGCCGTGGTCAGAGTCGTGCGTGGTTCTCCCCCTCCGGCGCTCTAGTGGACAGCATCACAAAGCGTGACAGAGCGCACATTTCCACGCCTTGGCCCGAATGCGCACTCGTCCCATTCCCTCAAACCCGGAGCGGAGTAGAAACCACCGCCCATCACACTTCATTAGCAGGGACGGACCATGACACCATGAACACAGAAGAAACGGTGCTACAGTGCTTCTTTACATCAGGCTCCACGTACTAAAACACAACTTGACACAATAATGCAAATACTTTAAATCATAATACAGCATGCGGCGGGAGATTATGAAATTTCATAGAGCAATAAAAGCTTGTAGTACGTCACTGCTGACTATAAACACTGGATAATGTCTTATAATAACACTACGGGGAAGCAACAATGATTTTTCTGCTGGAATGACATCATGGAGACTAAATTTGGTGTCTGAAACAGGACACCCTTCGTGACCTGACAGATCGGTGCTTGTGTGAGGGCTGCAGGGGCTGAAAACGAGATGGTGTCTAACCCTGGTGGAGAGCACCTTCCTTTGGGACTCATCCGCCCAACATTTATAGGAGGATGCAACGGGTGAGGTTTTGACCAACGCTGAGGAACCATTTTGACGCACTTGTCTGTGCCCATTTGGTACCCAGACACAGGCTGCCTCCACATCCTCACCAAGCATCAGTGACAGCAACACAGCGCACCCTGGCATTATGTAATGTTTTTAATGAAAATGCACCAAATGGTTGGTAGAGAAAAAGAGGAAGAGGGGTTTCATTCCCAGGCCCCACCCACTTTCCAAAAAACAGTCCTATTACAAATTCACGACTTTCCATCGGCTCTCCTTTTGTTAGGAATAACTGATATTACACGTACGATTGATGATCAGGAGTCTCTGCCGTCAGACTTCGGAGGAATGACATGATATTCCGCAGTCGGGGCTGCGGTTTTCGCCATCAGCGGGTCAGACGTCCCTCGTTTTCACTCGCACATTATTCACCAAACTATTTCGATATCTGGCCGGACACGCCCGTGTCATTACGCAGTCTGTCTAATCGTGTTTTGGGAGCTGTGAATTCCCTAAATCCTCTACAGCGGGTCCAGTTCCTGTGTGTGCGTGTGTGTGTGTGTGTGTGTGTGTGTGTGTGTGAGGGGGGGCTCTCATTATTTTGGGTTTTTTTGGAACCAGTGAATGAAGCAGCACATCTATCCGCTACTGCTTATTATAACACTATTAATCCCTTTGTTTTTTAGTTAAAATGGCATGACATTGGTCAGCCTTCTGGGCCCGTTGTCAGATTTGGTTGAGCGCCAAAAATCGCCAGAAAGTGTCTCTCTTTCTCTCTCTCTCTCTCTCTCTCTCTCTCTCTCTCTCTGCCTGAATAAACATTACACACCACCGCTCCCCATCCACCGAGGGACATTATGGGATTTGGGGAATTGTTTGATTAATCGCCTTTAATGTGACGTTAAGCAGGGGCGGTAAAAAAAAAACAGCGACATATTTGTTATTTGGTTGAGAAGAGACGCCTGAGACTGAGGACCGTTAACGCGTATCCACCCTGGTTCTGTCGCACCGAATGGACTCTGGTTGTGGGGTAACTGACTCACGAATGTGGCGCACATTCCTAAGAAAAAAGACGGTCCTGTTCAGGCAACTAACATCCCCGTTATTATCCGATAATGTCAGCCGTCGTCGGAAATTTGTAAATTTGGCGTGATAAAGGACGTGTATGGCAGACACCCGACACGTTAATGTCATCATGACACAGAGCCGTTCACTCAAAACCCGCTGTGGCATAAAGTATTGGTCTGACAGCCACGTAGTGACAGTTAGAGCTTAACATATAATACATATCCCACCGTGTTCAGCGTCATTCTAACATCATGTCTGCACTTTAACCCTTTCCTCAACACTGTACTGCGAACTTTAACAGAAGAGACTTTTTTAGTTTTTTAACAACATATTAGCTAAAATCACAAGTTGACTCTTACCCCCATTTCGGCGCAGCCAGTCGGGTCTCCTCAGAAGATGAGTCGCTTTTAGGGTTGGTTCAACCAGAGCAGCTTTAAGGCGGGTAGACGGGAAACAGTCGTCTGATGAGAAGAATTAAAAATGTCTCCCTTCAGTTGACAGCTATTGCTCTACTGACACAAAACAATTAACTAGCTAACATAACACTCTCAAAACGAACGTTTTGAAGAGGAACGGGCATATAGTGACTTGACAAAGGCAAAATTTAGGCAAAGCTGCACCCCATTCGAATGAAAATCAAAAGAGTTTATCTCTCCGGCAGAAAATGTTAAAAATTCAAATGCAGCCGTTGGTGGCACTTCACCAGCCTTCTCTCCCGTAAGGCGCAAATGATGCTGGTGGAAAGTAGACCCGCACAGCAGGCTTCTTCTTCGGATACTGTCTCCCTCCGCGGCTGTGCCCAGGGCTGCCGCAGCACTCAGGGTTCCCTGGTTTTCACTCCGCGGATGAAACCAACGAGGCAGTTAACGTTACAAGTTCTAACGGTTCTAACCCGATCAGACTAGTGCTGCGTTCATTTGATAAACGTCCCAAATATATTGATCACGTGTATGCTCCTTAGATCAGTTTTTAGGCAATAAATACGTTTTGGAAACAAGTAAACCAAATACTTTTTTTTCTGGAATATTAATGCAAGACATGAATTACTGATTCATGTGAAAGGCCTTTGTTAAGTTGAATCACTGATCTGAAGGGCTAATAGTAAAATACACAAGCATTTACTTTCAATTGTATCTTAAGGCACAAACATGACTGGATTTGTTTAAAAAAAATGTTGTTGGGCCTCGACTGACCTCCCACCCATTATCCTCTCTGCAATGTGTTTCTAATAATACGCACAGCAGCGGATGCCAAACTTTTTTTCATATGGGCCAGACACAGAACAATATAAGTCAGGGCCAAACTAAAATAAATTCATAGGTTTAAAACATTTACACAGCACTAAAATCAATATATTCTATCAAAAATAACTACGCAACACTACTAAACAGTTAAACATTGGACATTTCAGGTGTTTCCACACATTGCAATAAGCATTTCTGTATCTGCTGCTATTCAATTTAATTCAAATTAATACTTAATACATTGCCTACCCACTTAAACAATGTTTTGTGTAAATATAATACGTAGATAAATGGCCTAAAAATTGGCAAGAAATTGTTTTCTTTTCGTGGCCTAAGCTTAAGGAGTACCACATTTGTGTTAGTTTGTGGCAATTTCATTAAACACAACTTTATTTAGGAATATTCACCATGTAAAGTAGTGGTGCAACGGATCATAAAACTCAAGGTTTGGATCGTATCGTGGATCAGAGTCAAGGATCGGATCACGAATCGGATCAGCAGAAGAAAAAATTTAGCAAATATAAAACTTTTAGAGATCCCTGATCACGTTTTTTTTCCAAATGTTAAAATTCTCTGGTTGTAAAAAGCTATTTTGTCTCTTTGCCTGCAGATGTGGCACATTCAATAGGAAATGTGTTATCAAATAAGAATTGTGGCGATCTTAACTCTTCAATCAGATGAAATTAGGCATATTGTTTAGCTGGCAGCAGCTGTTCCAACTGCAGCTTCTCTGTTGCACAGAAGAAGAAAAAAAACTAAAACCATGAACAAAGTGCACATCTGCATCGTCCATGGCATCAGGGGGAAAAGACTGGCGCTTCCAAACTATTCTCCGAAGGCAGGACACAGCCTGCGTTACTATGGCGGTATATGACGAACAGATGTGCTGCGGACGTGAACGGCAGTGCGGCATGCAAAACACAGGATTGAAGTCGTGCTGACAATTGGGAGTGGAAAAGAGAGAAGAGCGGCGCTGAGGAGGAGATTATAGAGAACGGCGAAAAATAATCAGGGAAAACGTGGAAAAGAAAAGGAGGAGTGAGCGGGAAGAAATGAAGCCTTCCTTCACTGGCATCACATTGGAATAAAGATGGCTAACACAGTTGCTAATATGGGCAATGTGATGTTTATCGTCGGTCGGAGCAAAGCCGAGGCTCCACATGCTTTATGTCTGTGTGCACCACCTGCTGTGGGAGATTAGACAATTACACTGCTGTTTTTAGAGTTTTCAAATAGAGCAGGAGGCTATGAATACTGTGCAGCTGCCATACACACACACACACACACACACACACACACACACACACACACACACACACACACACACACCCATCCCCGCCTGAGGTGATTCAACCGTGATCAGTGAGCAAATGAACGAAGGGGGAAAGCATACGATAGTGCTCAACACATGGGCGAATGAGACGGTGATCGAGTGTGTAAATGTCTGGTTGACATGTGTGCGTTGCTATGGACATGTTTGTATGTGAACATGTGCAGTTTTGGCTGTGTTAGCGTGCCCCGCTCCGCTTAGAGGCAGCCACCGTGTTCACATGGGATCGATACTCCCCTCCGTCATAATTGAAATCGTGGCCTGGTTTCTGCGCTGCTTTGTCATCCCACCAGCGTGCACCTCTCAATCAATTTTATTTTTTGTAGCAGATTCTGAATGTGAGCTGAGGAAAAATATATATATACATATATATTTTGAGTCAATACTTACACGTCCTGCTTCAAAAGTCATGCCCAATCCTCTGGCCTTCAAATACAAAATGTCACTCATACAGACATGTACCAACCAGGTAGAGACAAAATAGAATCAAAACAACAACAAAGACACATAAAACGACTACAAAGAGTCACAAAACGACCACAAAGAGACAAAAAAATAACCAGAGACACAAAATGACCACATAGAGACACAAAAACATCACAGAGAAACATAAAAAGACCACAGAGAGACACAAAACGACCACAAGGAGACAGATAAAGATGTATAACAACCACAAAGAGACACATAACCAGAGAAAGATGTGGAACGACTACAAAGAGACGCAAAACAAAAAAACAAAAAAAGAGGCAAAAGCATCACAAAGTCTGCTGTGTCTTGCTCCTTCTGTGTGTAGGAAAGATGGTGAGGCCTTTTGCATGTCAAGTGTAATGTAGCAGCTACGTGGACCATTTGTGTATTGCAGGGGTCACTAATAGGCGGACCGCAATCCGGATCCGGATCCAGATGCCGTTGTATCCGGACCCTGGATCTAAAACCGATAGACCATTGAGAATTATTACATTTTGACAGAGCGCCTATATTTTAACCGGCGCAGCTTTTCTAGCCTTTACGGCAAGAGTGTCACTCTAATCTGAAATTAGACAAATTGTCTCATGAATGTGATTTGAAGTTAGCTCATGCATGAGATTTTGAAGGGCTTTAATTTTGAAATGCTACATCACAATGTCCTGGTTCTCTCTGAGTGACACCTTGAGGTGGTCTATCAACCTGAGGTGAAATGATTTTGTAACTCTGCACTATGATTCATTACTGTATCTCTAAATCTTTCACACCTTCTCTGGGTCTTCTTCTCTCCTCTTCCTCAGTCGGGTGTTCTGGGCAGCTCCCAGCTGTGTGCAGCAGAGTTAAAGCAGGCTGCTGTTGGGTATAAAAGAGAACAGCTGAAATGCTCTGTACATCTTTTCATAAAAGGTTAAACAACAAAGAGTGTAATTTAAGGCAAGGGAGAAAATCAGAGTGGAAAGAACAGAGCAAAAACATTGCAGGGACCTGGTCACCATAGCAACGGATGTCAGGTAACCACGGCTCCCTAATCATATAGCTGACACAAAACAAAATTGGGGAAATTGTTAACAGGAAGGATGGGCGGAGGGAGGGAGATGAAAGCAGACCCAAAGGAAAAAGATGTAGAACATGGCGGATGCTCGTGCTGATTGAGGTTTAACTCTCTGCCACACAATGAATCGGACGGATGGATGTGAAAAGATGTTGTGATGGAGAAAATGCTCCGTCACTGTTCCTAGACAAATGTGTCACGTTTTGGGGGTAGATCAGAGACTCAAGCGCAGACACAGACACTGGAGACGAGGTGGAGTTGAAAACAAAGTCTTTTACTGGACATCAAAAAGGTAATAGACCAGAACCAAAAGCGACTCAAAAAGAGAGCGAGCAAAAACTGTAGAAAAGAGCAAAGTCACAAACCATAGGACCCAGTAGCAAACATGAGGACAAAAACGCCGGAACACGGCGCACACACAGGGAAGACACAATGCCGGAACATGAAGCACACTTGGGGAAGGACAAATACAATCTGACGACCAGAACAGGGAAAGCAGGGGAGTGTACAGGTGCTGGTCATAAAATTAGAATATCATCAAAAAGTTGATTTATTTCACTAATTCCATTCAAAAAGTGAAACTTGTCTATTATATTCATTCATTACACACAGACTGATATATTTCAAATGTTATATCTTTTAATTTTGATGATTATAACTGACAACTAAGGAAAATCCCAAATTCAGTATCTCAGAAAATTAGAATATTACTTAAGACCAATACAAAGAAAGGATTTTTAGAAATCTTGGCCAACTGAAAAGTATGAACATGAAAAGTATGAGCATGTACAGCACTCAATACTTAGTTGGGGCTCCTTTTGCCTGAATTACTGCAGCAATGCGGCGTGGCATGGCGTCGATCAGTCTGTGGCACTGCTCAGGTGTTATGAGAGCCCAGGTTGCTCTGATAGTGGCCTTCAGCTCTTCTGCATTGTTGGGTCTGGCATTTCGCATCATCCTCTTCACAATACCCCATAGATTTTCTATGGGGTTAAGGTCAGGCGAGTTTGCTGGCCAATTAAGAACAGGGATACCATGGTCCTTAAACCAGGTACTGGTTGCTTTGGCACTGTGTGCAGGTGCCAAGTCCTGTTGGAAAATGAAATCTGCATCTCCATAAAGTTGGTCAGCAGCAGGAAGCATGAAGTGCTCTAAAACTTCCTGGTATACGGCTGCGTTGACCTTGGACCTCAGAAAACACAGTGGACCAACACCAGCTGATGACATGGCAGCCCAAACCATCACTGACTGTGGAAACTTTACACTGGACCTCAAGCAACGTGGATTGTGTGTCTCTCCTCTCTTCCTCCAGACTCTGGGACCCTGATTTCCAAAGGAAATGCAAAATTTACTTTCATCAGAGAACATAACTTTGGACCACTCAGCAGCAGTCCAGTCCTTTTTGTCTTTAGCCCAGGCGAGACGCTTCTGACGCTGTCTGTTGTTAAAGAGTGGCTTGACACAAGGAATGCGACAGCTGAAACCCATGTCTTGCATACGTCTGTGCGTAGTGGTTCTTGAAGCACTGACTCCAGCTGCAGTCCACTCTTTCTGAATCTCCCCCACATTTTTGAATCGGTTTTGTTTCACAGTCCTCTCCAGGGTGCGGTTATCCCTATTGCTTGTACACTTTTTTCTACCACATCTTTTCCTTCCCTTCGCCTCTCTATTAATGTGCTTGGACACAGAGCTCTGTGAACAGCCAGCCTCTTTTGCAATGACCTTTTGTGTCTTGCCCTCCTTGTGCAAGGTGTCAATGGTTGTCTTTTGGACAACTGTCAAGTCAGCAGTCCTCCCCATGATTGTGTAGCCTACAGAACTAGACTGAGAGACCATTTAAAGGCCTTTGCAAGTGTTTTGAGTTAATTAGCTGATTAGAGTGTGGCACCAGATGTCTTCAATATTGAACCTTTTCACAATATTCTAATTTTCTGAGATACTGAATTTGGGATTTTCCTTAGTTGTCAGTTATAATCATCAAAATTAAAAGAAATAAGCATTTGAAATATATCAGTCTGTGTGTAATGAATGAATATAATAGACAAGTTTCACTTTTTGAATGGAATTAGTGAAATAAATCAACTTTTTGATGATATTCTAATTTTATGACCAGCACCTTGTCACTGTTCACAGTTCAAAGTTGCAGGTTACACGGTTTCCATTGTGGACACAATCGCATGTGTGGGGTTGTCAGAGGGAAAAGCCAGGGGCAGGTGATTGAACACAGGTGAAGTGAATGAGAACAATCAGGAGTCACACTTAGGAGACACACACACACACACACACACACACACACACACACACTTCACACACACACACACACACACCCACACCACACACACACACACACACACACACACACACACACACACACACACACACACACACACACACACACACAGACACATGAGGCAAAGCCTAATCATGACAAAATGTGAGCCACGTTTGATTTGTAATCCCAAGACGAATTTCTGAGGAGAGCTGAGCATCAAACGGATCGAAGCATCTCTAACAACATCAAAAGCGACGAGGACAGATGTCATCATCTAACGCCTCATCGACAGGAAATCAGCAATTTTCCACCTAAAATTAATTTATTGGCACTGCTTTCATTCTTATGTGTCATTTTGTGGGTATCAACAGTTAGTGAGGGAAACATTTGATCAAAAACCAAGATTTCCCTCATAAAAGCGGCGCAAAAATCATACTGGGAAAAATATATTGTATCAGAAGCAAAGTCATGATAGGAAACGCACGATCCAACTGAAATACAAGTGTTGCCAACTTGTTTCCAATGACAGTAGCTAGCAGTGCTATCTCCAACAGTTGCTCAGTGTAGCAAGAAAGTTGCCATATATAATGATTGGACGGGTTTATTACAGTCCTGCGACAGCCACAGATAACAGATTTTCTTCTTGATTTATGAGAATTTCAACATAAATATCAAAAATGTTTTTGAAGAAGACAACCAACCATAGTTTTAATATCATTCAGCCCGTCTCAAAATCTCTTGCCTCGCGGCCAGTTTCAATGCATTGTGGTGCAGTTGAGTATGTCGCATACTCAGAAATTCTTGCTTATGTAGTACACATCTGGGCATTTTTCACATACACAAAATCCACATACTACAGTGTGAACAATACATACTCAATTTTGTGTCATGAAGTATGAATACTACGTCAGTTTGCCATTTCAAAGACATCCTCTGGGAACAGCGAATATCTGTACAACATGTTATGGCAATCCATCCACTAGATGTTGAAATATTTCAGTTTGGACCAAAGTGGTGGCCCGAACCAACAATGTTATCCATTGATCCAGCTGTTTCACGTACAGCTTTACTGCATTCAGATCTGGGGGCTTCCCAGTACAACCACAGTCCTCTAAGCAGCTCTGCTGGAGCAGCTGTGGGGCTAAGTGCCTTTGCATCAGGGGGATCCTCGTGGCATTCACTGATGCACTGGAGGGTGCTACTGGCTCATTTCCCTTGCAGAGACTTGCCCAGTATGTCTGGGGATTCAGGTCAGGAGCTCAAAGACTCTGTAAATGCCACAGTGCGAATGTTCTACTCTTAGGTCTAATGGCGCTTGTGTTGGATCAGTGGCGTAAGGGAGTCACAAAGGGCTCCAGTGCACACGGTTATGACACGCTCTAGTGCACGCACCAGTTATGAAGGACACGCCATTGTATCGTCTCGTCACATGATCAAATACAGATTTGACGGAAGAAGACAATACTAACATACAGTTGTGGTCAAAAGTTTACATACACTTGTAAAGAACATAATGTCATGGCTCTCTTGAGTTTCCAGTTATTTCTACAACTCTGATTTTTCTCTGATAGAGTGATTGGAACAGATACTTCTTTGTCACAAAAAACATTCATGAAGTTTGGTTCTTTCATGACTTTATTATGGGTTAACAGAAAAAGTGACAAAATCTGCTGGGTCAAAAATATACATACAGCAACATGAATTAGCAATTTTGGTGACTTAGAAAGTTGTGTCAATGAAATGAGCTTCATAGCATGGCCTCTTAACTTCTTGTGAGTGATTATGAGTGACTACAGCTGGTGACTTCTCTGAGGCCATTTAAATAGGGCTCATTGGATACAAACGCCCACAAACGCTACAATGGGAAAGTCAAAGGAGCTCAGCATGGATCTGAAAAAGCGAATCATTGACTTGAACAAGTCAGGAAAGTCACTTGGAGTCATTTCAAAGCAGCTGCAGGTCCCAAGAGCAACAGTGCAAACAATTGTTTGTAAGTATAAAGTGCATGGCACTGTTTTGTCACTGCCACGATCAGGAAGAAAACGCAAGCTATCACCTGCTGCTGAGAGAAAATTGGTCAGGAGGGTGAAGAGTCAACCGAGAACCACCAAAAAGCAGATCTGCCAAGAATTAGAAGCTGCTGGAACACAGGTGTCAGTGTCCACAGTCAAGCGTGTTTTGCATCTCCATGGACTGAGAGGCTGCCGTGCAAGAAGGAAGCCCTTGCTCCAAAAGCGGCACCTTAAGGCTCGACTGAAGTTTGCTGCTGATCACATGGACAAAGATAAGACCTTCTGGAGGAAAGTTCTGTGGTCAGACGAAACAAAAATCGAGCTGTTTGGCCACAATGCCCAGCAATATGTTTGGAGGAGAAAAGGTGAGGCCTTTAACCCCAAGAACACCATGCCTACCGTCAAGCACGGTGGTGGTAGTATTATGCTGTGGGGCTGTTTTGCTGCCAATGGAACTGGTGCTTTACAGAGAGTAAATGGGATAATGAAGAAGGAGGATTACCTTCAAATTCTTCAAGATAACCTAAAATCATCAGCCCGAAGGTTGGGTCTTGGGCGCAGTTGGGTGTTCCAACAGGACAATGACCCCAAACACACATCAAAAGTGGTAATGGAATGGCTAAATCAGGCTAGAATTAGGGTTGTAGAATGGCCTTCCCAAAGTCCTGACTTAAAATCCCATTGAGAACATGTGGACAATGCTGAAGAAACAAGTCCATGTCAGAAAGCCATCAAATTTAACTGAACTGCACCAATTCTGTCAAGAGGAGTGGTCAAAGATTCAACGAGAAGCTTGCCAGAAGCTTGTGGATGGCTACCAAAAGCGCCTAATTGAAGTGAAAATGGCCAAGGGACATGTAACCAAATATTAGCACTGCTGTATGTATATTTTTGACCCAGCAGATTTGATCACTTTTTCTGTTAACCCATAATAAAGTCATGAAAGAACCAAACTTCATGAATGTTTTTTGTGACAAAGAAGTATCTGTTCCGATCACTCTATCAGAGAAAAATCAGAGTTGTAGAAATAACTGGAAACTCAAGAGAGCCATGACATTATGTTCTTTACAAGTGTATGTAAACTTTTGACCACAACTGTACATATTAGCCAGCATTCATCATTGCATATCTGTTTAAGACAACAATACCAAAGAAAATAAGGAATAATGAATTCAACTGAATAATTTTTTTAATAGTTTATGTACAATGAGCATATCATTTTGTTGTCGCTACTTACTGGTTACTACGTGGTAACTCAAATGAAAACCATGACTGAGATGGGTTTGCCTTTTTGAGAGTATATATTGCAAATGGCAGCAAACTTTCCTCACTGCGAGTTCTATTTTAAACTTAGTGGTATTATGGAAATGGTAATGTACTCTAAAGAGCCTGTTTTTTAAATCAACACATTATTGGAGGGCCCGCTCTCCACACAGTCTCCCCACCTCACAGGCTCCAGCGCAACGGTCTATATATATATATATCCCCCATCAAACTGATTGGTAGACTTAGCACTCTGGGCTTGAGTACCTCACTCTGCAACTGGTTATTAGACTTCCTCACAAACAGACCCCTGGCACTTCGGATTGGCAGCCAAACCTCCTCCACTCTCGTGTTGAACACCGGAGCCCCCAACCCTGCAGAGTGGTGCTCAGAGAACAACCAACTGCTCAACATCAGTAAAACCATTGTCGATCTTAAAAAAAAAGAAAGAGGTTGAAAATGCACACCCCTGTCTACATCAATGGAGGTGGAGCAAGTTAACAGCTTTAAGTTCCTGGGAATCAGCATCACAAACAACCTAACATGGTCATCACACACATCTCTCCTTTCCTTAGGAAAGCTCCTAAATGGCTGTATTTCTTAAGGAAACTTAAATTTCTGTTCCAAGTTCTTGTCAAATCTTACAGAGGAGCAATAGAAAGCATCCTGACTGCAAACATTATGCGACGCGGACGGCCCAGGACAGCAGAGCTCTACAGTTGGTGATTAAAACCGCCCTGAACATCATTGGTACCCATCTACTGAGCATCAGTGATACTGGTGACAAGAGGAGCCTGAGAAGAGCTCAAAGGATAAAGACAAAACCCACCCAGCCACAACCTGTTCACCCTGCTGCCGTCTTCGGAAGAGATACAAAAGTATCAGCTGCCGAACCACCAGACTTCAAAACAGCTTCTTTCCTCTGGCTGTGAATTTTTGCCTGCTGCCAATCAACCTGCACACCTGAAATCCATCCACTCATCAAGCTCCTGCAGTATATAAATATATACCCCCGGTCTTCACCAGATCGATCAGTTTGCAGGGATTTCAGGGTACAAATTGACAATAATCAACTAAATGAAACAAAAAGCAAAATATCCAGAAAAAGCCTGGAATTTGTAGTTAAATCTGTAAGCAACCTTGAAGTCCCAGTGTATGAAATCAGGTTCAACTAGAGTGATAGATAGAGAACTTTATCCTGAATATATGCACATTTGAATGCTAACAGTTGCTAATTAGTGTTAGACACAAAATACAGCCGAGGCCTTTGGGGATGTTATTCGTTTTGCAGGTTTTGGGTCACAAAGAAAAATATTGGACAAATTAACATTGGTACCCTAATGAAAAAGGGGATACAAGTTCATCTATGGGAACAAGGAAAGTCTGGACCATAACTTCATGGCAATCCAATGGTCGAGGAGATATTTAAAAAATTGTCAACATCGTGGTGACGCTAGAGGGGAAGTCACAAGATCACCAAAGTAGTTTGAATTTATCGTCGCAGGACAATGACTGTGCGTAGCAAATTTCATGGTCATCCATTCAATATTTGTCAGGATATTTCACTCTGAACCAATAACTGTCAACCTGCTGATAGTGCCAGAGGAAAAGTCAGAGGATCACCAAAGTCGGCTTCATCAGCTGGACCTGAGGACCTGAACATGAGGACCATGAAGGTCTGAACAGAATGTTATGGCATTCTATCCAATTATTGACATATATATATATATATATAGCTGTAGCATAGCTAAAAAGCAATACAAAAGCAATACAAAATTATAAAACATACAAATATTTGAGATATTCAAAATATAGAAAATAGAACACAATAAACATTAGATTGCAGACTGTTAGTTACACCTGGCTGTCAGGTGGAGATGACTTAGCAAATACAATTTGAAACATAAAATATGAGTAGCTGACAAAGACATTACCAAAGCTCTGTAGCTATATGATCTCAACTCTTCCAGTATATGATGACAACTATCCCCGACAGCTCCAGGATCAGCACTCTGGACAGCGCTCCTGACACATCAGGCTTAAGGCATACACAGGCGGCAACCTCCGGTAGGCGCTACAGAGCACTGTACGCCGCCAAAACCACCAGACACAGGAACAGCTTCTTTCCACTGGCCGTCAATGAACAATTAACAATTAATCAGACATATTGCATCTTCATTTGCACTATTATCACTTTTCTGCACTAATTTCTCGAATCCATTGTCCATTGTCATTGTTCTTTATGCTCATATATATTCTTCGATATATATTTATATTGTACATAGTACTTAAATGTTAAATGTTTATGCTTAGTTTCTCTGTTCTACTTTGTTGTCTTTAATGTCCTTGTTTTTATATTTCTCTTGTTTATTGTATATTCTATGTATGTATGTACGATGGGAAGCAATGTACATACATCCGGATGCAAAATCTATTGGTTAGCTCATACTGTTGGTTAGCTCACACTGTTGGTTAGCTCTAGCTCATACTGTTGGTTAGCTCACACTGTTGGTTAGCTCACACTGTTGGTTAGTTCACACTGTTGGTTAGCTCATACTGTTGGTTAGCTCACACTGTTGGTTAGCTCATACTGTTGGTTAGCTATAGCTCATACTGTTGGTTAGCTCACACTGTTGGTTAGCTCACACTGTTGGTTAGCTCACACTGTTGGTTAGCTCATACTGTTGGTTAGCTATAGCTCATACTGTTGGTTAGCTATAGCTCATACTGTTGGTTAGCTCATACTGTTGGTTAGCTCATACTGTTGGTTAGCTCACTCTGTTGGTTAGCTATAGATCATACTGTTGGTTAGTTCATACTGTTGGTTAGCTCGCACTGTTGGTTAGCTCATATGGCAGTTACAGCTGATAACTCCATCCCAACCGACAGCGTAAGAAGCATAACACCCATCCTCCTGTTCCCCCTCATGTAAAACACTGTTTAGCTCTGTCAACACTTTCAACATTGTTTGCACCGTTAGCTGTGACCTGCCGTTTTGCTGTTGACATGTTGAGAGCTTTGGAGAGGAAATAGAAATGCTCCCAATCTGGAAGCACCTTTAAGGCCTTTACACACTAGGGACATTTTTTTCATGTGGTTGATTGCAGGTCTTTATATTTCTGTAATGTAGTTTTTGTTATGGGAACGTTCATACAGAATTAGAACATTTCGCTCCCCCAAAACGAGTTACATTTTTCAGAGCTTTTGCACCGTGAATAAAGGCATCAACCAATGTGGTTGAAGCGTAACGCACACATTCAAAATATACACTGTAGTGTACAACAACATGAAGGCTTTGTTGTCTGAACCAATACGCAAACTTTATTACTCCTTAGACCAGATCTACTCCTTCCGATCTTACCTTTCACAATAAAAGTCCTAGACATTTGCAACTGCTAACCAGAGGGAACTCAACTTCACTAAGAGCATTAAAATAAAAGGAAACTCAATGAAACAGTAGTTTAGACTTTACAACAATATAGCGCAGACAGACTGCCAGACTGGAGTTCAAAGTCAAATAAAATATCCTTCTCAATAAAAGCCTAAGGGTTGTTTGGACATGAAACAGAGTCAATATGGATGATCATTTATGAGCAAACATCTCAGAGACATTTAACTACGTATCCTTCTTCAGTGGCCTCCTCCTTTCCACTCTTGTTCCTTTTTTCTTTTCCTCTGGTACCATATATCTATCCCCGCAGCTGTTTACTCGGTCTCTTCACTCTCTTCTCCCAGCATGCATCCCTTTCCTCCTCTCTAGCAAAACTCCTGCCACAGAAGGCAGGAGTTCTGGGTGGAAGAGGAATTTGAACTGTCTATATCCTCTTTTTTTTAAATTAGCATCTCAGAGATGTGTACGTACAGGTAATTGGTCATTCAAGAGGTCCAACAATCTATTAAGTCACCAGCCCTTTTCTGATGCAAAGAGAATGTAACATGTTGGACAGAGCAAAGCCTTAAAACAAATAAGGAGAGGACATACTGAGAGGAACTGGAGCACTTTGTAGAAAAGACATTTCAGTCAAATGTTACTAACGCTCAAATATTCCCTGAAAAACAAGATGGCCCTCATAGTTTTACATTTTTACTCATCTTATTTAAACTTTGGATTTTTATCAATTCAAACGCCAAACCTTGTAGTGGTTTCACCAAGTTTAAACTGATAAAAATGACTGAGTCATTATCAAACCCCACAATGGATATATGCATTCAGTCTGCACATATCCACTGGTTATTTTCAACCCAAACAAATGTATAATTCACTGTAAGGCGGTGGAGTAAAACGATCACTTTTAATAAACTCAATTACACCATCAGAACAACGTTCAAATGTTATAAAACAACAAGAAGAAGAACAAACAACTAGAACAAAAAAATAAGAAAAACAGTTCTTAAAAGTTCAGTTCAGTTCAAAACAAATACACTTTTCTGGTTGCCAGTTCAACTCAGTTGAAGTCCTTCAACACAAATAATGAGCCAAAGTACCAAACTGTAGAGACCAGAAGAGAAATGTGCTGCAACGTTCTTTTTGAATCTCCCTCTCTCTCATCTCCTCGTCTCTTCATCCAAACACACTTCCTATGACGGAGCTGTGGGTGAATACTATTTGGAAACGCTCCACTGCTGGATAAATAAATCACACTAAGATATGTAACTTTCTATTTGTGTGTGTTTATGTGTGTGCATGTGTGCCACTAGCTTAACATCCCTCTCCTTCACTCTCTGCTCCGGTCACTTCTCTGATCTTACAATAGAAACACTGGCCAAGCTGTAGCTACAACAATGGTTGGATATACAACCAAGGCTTTTTTTGTCCTTTTTGGCTGTGATTAAAAAAAAATAAAAATAAAAAAATCACATTTTACAGCTTAGAAAACTAAACCATGTTTACACCATATAATGTACCATTTCCACAGAATTCTCCCAATAAGTGTTTTCTGTTGATGGAGAATTTAAATGCAAAAAAATGATAAGAAAATAAGAGCAAAGTTATAAAAAAGCAACCATAACTTGCAAAAATATAGTTACATAAATCAGAAATAAAATAGACCAATATGACAAGCTAAAGGATAATGTAGCCACTTGACCGGACAATTACACTAGATAACTGAAAAGGTGCACTCAGTGGGTTGCAGATCTTCGCCAGGTGTGTCTGCAACAACCACTGCTGTATTGTGTGATTGAATGAATGCGACCAACAATTGGCTAACCCCCCCGTCGAGACGCCACACACGTAAGGCGTCGTATGACACACTTCCTTCAAACTCAAAAACAAGCAGCAATATATGCAGGCATCTGGCTCGGAGTCGTCGTAAAAAGGTATGTCATACAATCTTGTTGAACTCACCAAGCTGTCTGCCCGCTTAATAGAGGCGAGGTACAGCAGTGTGTGTACTGTTGGCCCATTAGTGTTAGGGTTCTACCTCTCTCGCTATGGAAGGCCGCAGCTCACACTCTCTACTGTACTTTTCGTCAACAGAGTCGTATCAAATAACCAGCTGGTTCCGATTTACAATCAAAAGTATTTAATAACTAACAGAAGTTAAACAATTACAAACTGAAGTACACTATCGATAGAATATGTTCCGCGGATCAGTTAAATCACGCTCCACTCAACAGGCCAGTCCCCTGGTTTACTGTAAAATGGCAGCGTCGATAACTCCAGAGAAATCCTCGGCAACAATGTCTTATACTCTACAGTTTCCTCCTGAAACTGTAAAACTCCATTATCAGCTCTGTGATTGGCTGAAATCCAACTGTTCCCTCCTGGCTTCGGACAGTGTCCACTCTCGGTTGACCTCCTTGGCCCGGTCCATAGGGCTGTGTTCCTCAACATCTCTGCTTGTCCTTCCCCCGCTGTGTTCACACCTTTTAGCATTCCTGTAGTCGGCCTCTCGAAACTCATCACCGTAGTATCTGTAAAGCCTCTCTCAAAATCCCTGACTCTCCCTCACAGCTCATCACTATACATTTAGTTAATACATCCAATAGGTAAACACATGATACATATATACTATCTTCTTCAAGTAAATATACTGTAAACATATAATACATTCCACAAATAAATATCCTGTGACATTTTAATACATTGTGATATTTAATACATTCCTCAAGGTGTGTTTTTAATTATGCTTCTAAACTTAAATTCTTCACATTAGCCAAACTTTTAAAACAATAAAAGTGAGCCAACTAACAACCGGTGACGTATGCAACCGATGGGCTGGAAAGTGTCGTAAAACACACATCGTTCAAACTCAAAAACAAGCGACGATGTATGCAAGCAATCTGCCTGAAGTTGTTGTATACACTTCATACAATATTGCCAAAAATAAAACCAAACTCACCAAGCAGTCCAGCAGTGGCTGAGTTGCAACAAGGTACAGCAGTGAGTGTACTGGTAGTTCCGTTAGCTGTTAGCAAAAACACACACACCATCCAAAACAATAAAAGTGGGCCGCATAGTTCTGTTATGCGGTGTGGGCGATGCACTCAACTGTGTTATCTCTATGGGCCCCTACCGGCTGGGGTATTGAGTATTGAGTGAGGAGTCATCATGCAGTATATTGCAGTACAAAACAGGAGAAGGGTCCTTGAAGCATGCGACCAAAACTGGGCACCCGAAATATTATGCAGCATGCTAAGGCAGAATGCGAGATCAGTCAGAAAGAGGTCACATTAACAGACTCACTCACAGATAAACATGTGCAGTATGCACAGGCGTGATCCTCCTGGCGGGGATATTAACCTAATTAATGCATCTCGCTACATAAGAAAACAGTTTTTGAATATAAAATAATTTAAAAAAAGATGAAAATCAATCACACTTTATCACAAATTATTGCATGAAACTTTTGGTCAAAATTTCACTTTTTCTATCTATGGACGGTTTATCTTTCTAAAGTTGTTTTATAGTTTGCGCTGCAGAATACAATGACTATTAGTTTCCATAATAGCTGTCAGGTATCATTTCTGCTTCACTATTTCAGATGTGTTCAAAACAAAGTGTGCATCGTTAGATAGAACTGTGGCAGCGTTTCCCCTCCTTCATGTCCCTTCTTTTACACACATACAAATCTCCATGAAGAGTGTCGGGTGTAATTTAAAATTCACTCTTTTAGCTGCTCCGCACTCGTGCTGAATTTAAAAACGCTTCTACTTCCAGCCCATGATTCCACTTGTATCAGCCAATGTGGGGCTACGGAGCTGTATGTTATAAAGTGTTGCATCTATAAATACACTGCTGATGAAAACAAGTGATCAATAACTAATGAAAGCTTGGACGTCACTCTGACCTCGCTCTCTCTTCACAGCCCCGAACAGGACAGAAACAGCAACCGCTGCCAACTCTTACCCTGATTTTAGCTGCTCATGAAAAATATTTCAGGAACGGGGAGGTGGGAAACTCCGCCAGTATGAGGCAGGAGTTGACTAGCACAGTCACGCCCCCCATCCCTCAGCATGGTGCTTTGCTGTGGCCAAGAAGGCTGCTGTCTGGGGCCCCCCAAAAAAAAGAAGTGAAAAAGCTATACCCTGTTGTCTCTTTAAGGCACTACTCTGCCGCGACAGCCAATCACAGGCCAGAAAATGTGACTAGACCATCCTTGTCGATGACCTTGATGGAAGAGGAGTGAGAGAGCTGAGGATGTGTGAGAGCCGACGGGAGTGATGAATGAAGGAGAGTTTATAAACGACGATAAGTCTCTGCCTGCCTTTCTCTCTTTTGCTCCCATATAAACTCTAATCACTCTCTCTTTTGCCATCCGTATAGCCCCCCCCCATCCTGCCCCATCACACACACACACACACACACACACACACACACACACACACACACTTCTCCCTTCTCTCTCCTGTCAGCCCTGCAGAGTGTTGCATAATCCCCAGCGTGGGGGAGTGAGGACATAGATGGAGGGAGGGACGGAGGTGAGGCGGCAGGAAGAATGACTCACGATGCAACTCGAGCTGCAACGCCACACTCAAGTCATCCAGAACCTTAAACACTTTATCACCACCAGGCGTGAATGTTACACTCATGACCGTGACTTTGAATGATGACATCATTTGTTTTCTTTATTGCTCATTCTTTTCCATGAAGGCCTTTGGGGATGAATGCAGAAACACATCATTTTGACCAATTAAAAAAAAAATCTTAGTTCTGCAGGCGGTGCCGGAATTTTAAAAGAGATGCAAGTGTAATAGGTTATTGGCATGAAGGTAAGTAGGAGTGAAAGATGATTTCATCACTGGAGACGGGAGTATCATGGATCATGAATAAGAGATGAGATGTCTGCTTTCACTGTGGTGTGAAACTACATTAACTTTACATGATATTGCACCTAAGATTATTCATATGTGTGAGTGCCTGCCTACAGTGTGTTGGTATTTCAAAATAAAAGCGATGCAGGTAGTTACAGGTGGTTTCCAAGGTGTGTGCATCTTCAGTTCCTTTCCTCGCTCCTTTCTTCGAGGATTCGAGACAACGGGCGTTTAACAAAATGAGACGCCCTCACCTCGGTGCTGTCGCCGAAACAATATGTCGTGTGGCCCATTGTCTGGCCTCTTTTAGGGCCCGTTTCACAAGGCGCATTGTGTCAGTGTTGTCAATGTAGACGCGTGGAATGTCGCTCTTGCTTTCCAAGCTGTCATGCCGTCGGCTGCTCCAGAGATCCCAAAAAAATCCTGTAGCGTGCACGACATGTGACATCCGGCAGATATTTTCCTTTATTCCATGTCTACAGTAAATTTACGGAGAAGATCGTCATTTTAGTGCAGGGCTACCCGGAGCTTTACGATCTGTCTGGATTATTTTACTCGCTTCATTTGTTCTGTCCAAGGAAGTCACAACATCCGGTATAGAAAGGTCAGCCAAACTGATAGATTGAGCAGTAAAGCTACTGTGAGAGATTTACGGTGATATAAATCCATTTATCTTCTATTCCCTTGCGTTTTTAGGCGCAACATGTTCTACGTCACGGCGCCCCGAGAAGACTTCTGCAAAGTACCAATGTATCCTCGCTTATTGCTCCCCGAGATGCATTTCAGTAAAGTCCTTCAAGATGGAGCGCTGACATCGATTTCAGGGACAGATGCCGGAGGATTGAGTTGCTACCAGACGAAGACGCACAAAAATCTAGAATTGATTAGAGACGAGTGTTTAAATCTCTGCGTTATGTTACGCAGATACCCATGGTGCTTTTGAAACGTAACATTTCTCTATTTGTAAGAGATGTCCCTTTTAAAGTTGTTAAAGCTCAAAGTTTTATCACTTCCAGTTTGCTGGATACAATTTTAAGACGGTAACAGCTGTAAGAAGAGAATGTGTACCTTTAGTTCCTCCATATCTCAGTGTTTTTTGGAATGCAGCCCTTCAGATCTGTCCGGCTACTCACCTGAGTAATGGAGCCACCTCAAACATCCATCTCTCTCTCTTCCGCCTTATCTTCCATAATGTTGATGTGCCATTTGGCCTGCAAACAACCGCCATCCGCTGTTTCCCTGTGAACCCACACACACAAACACACACTCACACGGATGTTTGGAGGTGTAAGGACGACCTTGTAGAGGAAATCGCTGGCCATTCATCATGTTGCGGCTCCAGCGGTGCGAGGAACAGGAGATTTGATAAGACCTTGAGATAACATCGGCCCGTTTTGCCACAGCAAGCCCACGGGAGGCTTAGCCAGGAGAAAGCCCAGGCACTGAAGTAATTGTAGTACAGTATCTGTTACATTTCTCACATGCTGAAGTATGTTAGTGGGCCATGTGCATTTACGTCACGTAGGGGTTGTGTGCATTTTGCTATTCATTGTTGCCATCTAATGTAGCACAATCACGACCCAAAACTAAATCATGTAAGGTTTCGCAATGAGAGCTGTCCATTTGGAATAAACACATGGGTGGACACAATAATATGAACAGCTTCTATATGATAAATGGTCGCAAAATGTTTAGGCTTAAAACTGCTATTAGTATAGGAAGCATGAGCACTGAGAACTTGGTAATATTAACACATGTTTTACAGTATGAGTGGTTGTTTTCTGTGAGCACATTAAGGATTTATATCAACAGTTCTGCAGTCAGCATTGTGCATTTGTCAGCATTTATTACTGAGGTTTTGTAGAGCTGTGCTTCACAATATAAACAACTTAGAATTCTGCAGAAATTCTGCACACAACTGCAGTCTAAATGTGTCAATGTATTATGTAGCTTAGCTTCAACTTAGCTGTTGATAGACACTTGGGTGCACGCAGGATTCAAAATAGATTCAGAGCCACACTATAATCTCTCTAAAAAAAACCATAAACTGTATATAAGAAGTGGACTTAGTCACAGGGACTTCACCCATTGGTTTGTGGACTACGGTTTTGAAGCCTCAAATTCGGCATTTGGTTTTTGGATTGTGGCATCTTGGTTTTTGGACGTCACCATCTGGGCTTTTGGTCATCTGCAACTTGGTTTTCGACCATTGCCATCTTGTTTTTTTGCAACCAGAAGTGACACGAGAGGGTGGAGCTAAGCACACCGAACCAACAACATTTTTAGGGGACCAAAATTAAAGTTCATGAACTGAAAACACGCTGTGAAAGGGTTAAAGTTTTAAGACGAAAACACGGACAACTCTCAGACCGAACAACGCCGTGGTAGCGACCTGTCAATCACAAGGTAGGCCCCGCCCTAAAGCATGCCCTGCTCTATGGTCTATTTGACTCTAAATGGACCATCATTTACTAAGGCCCTTCAGCATTGGCTACATTCTTCAGAATCATCCGCCTGCAAGCACCTCATGCACCTGCCTGCCAGATCTTAGCAGTAGTGTTTCTTGCAGCTGTGCAGGCTGCTAAACACAGAGACAAGAGGAAATGAGTTTCCCTTGGTTTAGCCCCATTGTCAAACTCACAACTGCACACTGATGAGGTTACTGGACCTTTCCTCCGGGGTAATAGGGGGAAGCACGCTCTGTAATGCTGGCACATTTATCTTGTACGACACGGCCTGTAAGTACACAGGGAGAGGACACGATAACGCCTCACAATCAAATGCAACCCAGCGCAACAATATCACAAAGTACTGATAACAGCAGGCTGTGATAACTGTTGTGCTGAACACCTTATATATTGAATGTTTTCAATGGGCCTCACTTTGGTAAACAGAGAGAGCAAAGAGAAGATGAGAGACAAGTAAACTGTGTGCTGTAGCTGCTGCTGCTGAAAGTCATTTTCAAAATGAGAACGAGCGCTCTGACCCGCTGATAAGCTTCTGTAATCAGCCTGGAATGAACTCAGCTATGAATCAATACAAACAGTCACGACCAATGTTTCTCGCCTCAAACCGGCGAAGAAAACAACAAAGAGCCACGACAGAACCTGTCACGCTTCAGTTCATCCCTTTGAAACGTGCTAGCTGCTTCGACATGGGTGTTTCGGTATTTATTAACTGTTACAGGGAACACATCACTCCAGTTCGGGTTTAATTAAACCGGCTCCCCATTTGTTATAGAAATCAATTTAAGATTATAACGATTACTTTTAAATCCCTACAGTATATGACCATATCCATCGTTGTCAATGTAGACGTGCTGAAGGTGCACTTAAAAGAGAAAGTGACGCCGTCTCGGTGCACAAGCGTTACGAGACGAGATAAAATAATTAGACTTTCCGAATGCTGCAGCGTGCCCCGCATGTCATGTGACCAAGAACAAACCAATTACAGCTGGCAGATATCGTTTCTTTCTTCGGTAAATTAGTGCAGGAGAAATTAATCGTTTGAGTTCAGGACTACCAGGAGCTTTACAATCGGTCCCATGGAATATTTTACTTGCTTCACCCTTGCCGTCACAACATCCTGTTGAAAGGTCAGCCAAATTGTCACAGACGAATCAATCAGTAAGGGATTTATGGTATATTTTATTGTTTTATCAGGAAGGCTTACTGCTAAATTACTGCAACTTCATCATCATCATGATCATCATCGCAGCGTGCAGGTTTTGGTTGCACACATTTTCAAACACAACATGTTAAGGGCCCTTTCACACTTTACTCTGCTCCGCTGTTACATTTGGACAGAGCCAGGCTAGCTGTTATTCCCCTGTTTCCAGTCAAGCTAAGCGAATTGGCTGCTGGGTGTAGCTTCAAAATGAACAGATATGAGAGTGGTATTGCTAGCGCTGAGCAAAAATACTTCCAAAATGTGTAACTATTTCTTGATTAAGGAATCCAACAAGAAGAATGGTCTCCTTTTAGAATGCAGTCTTACTTTTCAATTTATGCACAGATAGTTGGATGGAGGAAATACTGATGCACAGTCCCTGCTGTCTTTGTCTGTATGCCTGTATCTTTCAATCTAAATATTTTTCTACACACCTGTCAGTCACACTCTCCTCCTGTCTCCACACATCTTTTACTCCACCTACCACCCTGTCATCCTGTCGCTCCATCCATCCCATCTGTGGTTACAGGCCGATGAGGAAGCTGCAGGGTGATTTATCTTTGAAGGCGACTATGGCCAGGAACATTAAAGGGGAAAGTATACGATTTAGTACTTTAAGGGTTTGTGTTTTAGGGTGCATTCACACGCCTCTGGTGGAACAGAACGCTGGAGCTTTTTATTTGCTATTCCTGTTTCGGTCACTGATGGACTAGTGGCCTATTTGCACGTTTGCTACCACTGAATTTGATGAATTTACTGTTTGTCAGACCACAAGTGAGACAATAATTAGCTAGCTGGCTCCTCAGCCTCACTCCTCCAACGCTAGCAGAGTAGTTCGGCGGTGGGCAGCTCCGTCCACTATGGGGATTGATGGAACGTTTAGACCCGCTGGCCACCAGCCCACTGTTCGAATCGTATTCTGTAACGGGCGTGGAATGAAAGCATGGTGGAATTAGCAGCTAGCTAGCTAACTAGCCATCCGCTAAATGAGTCAAATTTAACAGTTTAATGCTTCATCCACACACTCTTGTTACCTCTAACAAGAGGTGTTTTCCTACAGCGTAGGAAAACACATCAGCGTAAGAAAACACATCACGAGTCGTACGAAGAGCCGACTGTCACAGCAACCATCGATCATTTCTATCACGCTTTTGTTTGTTTATATAATATAATAAATCTATGATAATAATTTATCACTCCATTCTTGATTTTATATCCATTTTTCATTATGCATGCATTTTTATCACCTGCATTTATATAAGTTAGTTTTTCTTATTAATTAACGCAGCTGTATCTGGACAAAATGGGATTGTTCATATTTGAATATAAAATAATTGTATCTGTATGGATTATATAATATCTCACTTCTGGCTCTTCTTGCCTCTCACTCCCACACTCCTCGTGCATCCTTGTCGTCATATCTCATCCTTCTCCTCGCTGCATCTATGAATGAATCTGTTAGAGAAAGCGAGTGAGCAACAAGAAAAAAAACCCAGAGACGGGGAGAGAGAGAGAGAGAGAGAGAGAGAGAGAGAGAGAGAGAGAGAGAGAGAGAGAGAGAAGGGGAGATGGCAAGTTTAATTTTAGACTCAACACGGTAATTCCCCCTCTTTCGCCGCCGCTTCTATTAATAAACTTTGCCCCCCCACCCACCCACGTAATCACTATTTGATGGACTATAAGAGTATAAGAGACGGGGAGGGAGCGAGGGAGGATGAGAGGATGTTGCTTAGCAACCGTATCCTGACTTGGCAGGCCATGTGATCGGGAGAGGATGACTGGCACGGAATGTGGTAGTAACACACCCGTGCCTGGGAGCAGGGCACACGTATAGTGACACTTCCTTGCACACACACACACACACACACACACACACACACACACACGCATAAAGGAACTCACGCAGATATACGCATGCACTTGGTCTTCCTCTTTCTCGTATCATGATGATTGTTAACTTATCGACAGCCATGCCGTGCATTTTTTTAATTCATCCATAACTCAGTGAGACACGGCAGCAGAACGACACATAACTGATGAAAAAAGTCTTCTCCAACGTGGACTGATGCTCTCAGAATCTGGTTAAACTGCAGTGTTATGTAACGTGGGGGGCTTTTTTTGGAGGAGGGACAATGGGTGTGTTACTCCTTCAATGGAGGACTGAGAGAAAAGTTCTTGGACCTGGGGACACATCATTTTACTTAAGATAATGTTTAAAGGAATTCAGATTATCCAGTGATTCAAAAACAGGACACAAAATGTGAAAAGTGAAAATGTGGAGTCAGCTACTACAAATAATCGGGGAAACTAGGATATTATGGAGGCAATTTGTCCAAACAAACCACAGCAGATAGGATTTGTATTCATGAAACTTGATTTTCATAATATATATGTCTTGTTTGCACAGTCCTGAAGAGCCACAATCGTTATGACAATTTGTTCCAGCAACGTTTGGCTCGGTGAGTGAATGCTGATTCACAGTGTTGTGTCCCGACTTCAGAAAACATCTCACAAGATGTTCGGAGGTTGTTTAATACTATACGAGCAACACAAAGAGATGTGAAGTGTTTAGCCCTGAAGCCACTGAACGAGTTATAAATGAGCTTAAAATGAGTGTAGGGATCTCACAGCTCAGATAATGTGTTCATCTTTATTAATCCTTGATTGAACTGTGGTAGCACTTGTGTGTATTTTGTTACAGTTGTTGTATACATACATATATACAGAGATAGGCTGGGGTTCAGTGTCTCGCTCAAGGACACTTCGACATGTGGACAGTAGGAGATCGAACCGCCAACCTTGTGGTTAAAAGGTGACCTGCTCTACCAACTGAGCCACAGCCCCCCCATGAGCTGTGTAAGTCATTTTTGAAAACAACTGATGGTCTCGTTCTCCAAGGAAAGAGCTGAAACATCAAAACAAAAATCAAGATGATGAACGATCGAAAAAGAAAAGCAGGGAAGGTGAAGTTGGTAAACCGCCAAATAACATGTTAAGTTTATCACAAATTACAGGATATTCTTGCTTTGACAGACATGGAACAAATTACTTCGGAACCGATAATTTAATTCAATAACACCTCACTCTGTGCAAGTCTGTAAAATCTAAATATCTAAATATGTGTGGCTTTACTATGGTAATGGACTCAACATCCACCTTTCAACACTCACAAGCACATGAGTGGAATGCAATGTTGGGGTGTTTGCTACATGTCCCATAATCCTTTGCAGAAGGTTTTCTCATTACTTCTTCAGAGTTCAGCCAGATTAAATGAGCCTGACAAAAAAAATCAGCATCATCCAACCTGTTACCTGGCAGGTGGAGGTACAATTTTAACATTAGTAAAGTAAAATGTATTTTAGAGATTTTAAACAACTAACAGAAAAGTCTGCTTAATATTTAACTTTCATTCAGAAATACGTCTCTCTTCTACACTAAAATTATGAAATGCTCAGTCCAAACAGGAAGTGAGCGTTCCTTGATCACGCCTCCCTGAGCATTCACCTTGATGAGCCCACAAAACCCTGTACCCCCCCCCCCCCCCCCCCCCCCCACCCACCCACCTCTCCCATTGGATGAGACACAAAGCTAGAGCAGTCTCTGATTGGTTGCCAGAACCCAGCCTGTTGCTGGGCTGTTTCCATGGAGATCACTATCGTGATATCGTGTGCCCCCCCCCACCCCCTTGCCTCTCCTCAGAGTGTGATGGGAAGAGAAGGAAGGATGGAAAGGAGAGACAAATGATGACAATGACTGGAGAGAGTGAGATTAGATTAACGAATGAGGGTGTAATATGAGTGATTGGAGTGTGTGTGTGTGTGTGTGTGTGTGTGTGTGTGTGTGTGTGTGTGTGTGTGAGTGTGTGTGTGTGTGTGTGTGTGTGTGTGTGTGTGTGTGTGTGAGTGTGAGTGTGTCAGAATCAAGTCAGTGAAGCTGTAAGAGGATGTAAATACTGGAGTAGAGGAGGAGGACACAGCGAATAAATGGTGTGGAATTTTTTTGGGGGGGATTGCTGCAGTTAAGATGGCGCACTTTTCTCAGATGGTGTCTCATTCTGCATCCCAATTCTCCTCTTGCAGAATCTAACACGCTGAACTTGCAGAAAGGCATGCTCTCACATATTAATTTTTATGTTTCAGAATCCTGGAAATCAGAGTTCCTCTGCTCAGATGTGTGCAGCAGAGCACCGAAGAAGAATCATAAGGATTCAAATGCCTAATATTAGTGCCCTACATCCTCTTGTTTCTACTGTGCAAATCTATCAAGAGTCCGCATTTTACCAGAGGGATGAGTTGTGCTCTTAAACTCACACGTATATAACACATTAATGGGCGTTGAATGTACTAATGGCGAGACGGTGCAGGAGCCCGGCCCACGCATCGATTTGCCAGAACATAAAACTGTCTCCATACAGAAAAACCTGGGCTCTGCTGGGAGTCTCTTTCCGTCAGAGATGGTGGAAGTCTGTGCTCAAAATGTGAGAGATGGCTTAGAATGATCACATTATACTAGGCAACCTCATCGTGTGCATTTTGGTTTACGAGCACTATTCCCTCCATCTGAGCTTTTTGCTGTATCTCAGCTCGAGTGCATCGAGACATTTTAAATGGCTGGTGTGAATCGTCTGAACCACAGTACAGCCTAAAGAAACCAACAGCTGTTTTGGAACAATATCAGACGCAATTATTTATCCCGCTGCTCAGAGATATTTGAGGGATAAACCGGAGAGGGAGGCATAAGGAGTGGCATGGTTAAACGATTGAGCAGGAGGCAGTGATCGATGATACGCTACAGAAAAGGTGAGAGAGACTGAGGGTACGACTGAGAAGACCGAGAGTCCACATTTACTCACGAGCGCCGGCAGAGATCTGATTTAGTGTCACTCCCGCGAACACACACACAGTGTTTGTAATTTACAGTTGAGCGCTGATTTATGTGCGTGACATTTAGCACATATTTACGACACATAAACTGCAGGGGAAGTGTCCATCAGCTCTTTGAGTCCTGTTTTTTTATTAGAATGAAAGCAAATTGTTTTTTAGTTGTGGCACGGAGAGATGATAGATCAGGCAGCTTTACTCACAGCAACCTTGTTGGTCATTGTTCTGGAAAACAAGAATGTTGCTTGTTATTTATTATATACAATGTTGAGATTATTAACAGGATTTAAAATTTAAGGTTTATTGGGATTCTGGAGGGATTGTAAGGCTGTAATGTTCATTGCACACAAGAACAAAATGATCATTGCATGGTTGAAAAATAGAGCGAGCACTTTGTAAAATTTGGCCTGAAGGACATTGGTAACTATGTATGTTATACTTCTTCAGTGCAGCGGCCATTTGTGAACATATAAGAATCAACTTAAAGATAAGCTGTACATCCATCCAAGCTGCAATTTGTCAGTCTCAGCAACACATCGGCCTTCTAAGAGGAAGTTAGCATGTTAGCATGAAAAACCTGAGGCTGGGACCTAAAACCATGGATGTATAGAGAGAACCGGATACAGCTTTGGAGGCGGGGCCTCATTCATTCCTATGACAGTAGCTCAGTGGCGCAAGAAGCCAAAAGACTTTATCTTCGACACTGCTTCCTGGGTGTTTCCTTTAAGACCGTCTCCCGGCCCTCGGCCTAGCTTCATTCTTGAGCTCATCCAAATGAATGAAGGAAGGAAAATAAATCATCTACATTTTTTATCATGTGACAAATCACAAATAGGTTTTAGATGCTTTGAAAACAGGAGGTCTTAAAAATCTTCATTTGACTAAATATTTTGCATTCAAATCAAATTGTTTACAAGATATTCAACCTTTGTTTCTTTATAATACATGCAATACTTCACTTGTTTCTTTACAGGGCTTGTACAAAGGCAATAAAGTATCCATGAATATGAGATATGAGTGTACAGATAATCCCTCCTCAGCATTGTGGAGGTTGGTTTATGGCTTTTTACTGGTTACACCTACAGTCTATGGGCATATCTCTCAATTACAGTCGTTGTCTTTTTGATTTTTCACAGTTCATTTTGATTGTACACCCTCTGGCGTGTCGGAGAATAATGCAGCGCATTGAGTATAAAGGCCTCCATGTTGCTCGCGCCCCGTCTGCGGTATAAACAAAGCTTTAGAAGGCCACTGACAAAGCATCAGTATTTGACGAGTTGGGAGGAAGAACGTGTTGCGTATGGAGGTCGGGGTGGAATGATGTTCTTCTCCTGTGTGAAACCAAAAGTCAATGATGACTTATTTTAACATCTTGTTTATCTTGTTAGTGGAATACACAAGTTACATACATTTTTATTTGAACCCAAACCACTAACTATTCCTTAACTTAACCAAGTAGTTTTGTCGTCTGAACAGGTTCTGCGCTGCGTCGCACTGATCACTCGTGCTGCTGGACATTTTCTAGGAGAATGCACGAAAAATAACTTGTATAAGATATCATATGAACATATGAGGATATGTTGAATGGAGACATTGAGAAACGGGTCTAGGCTACTTGGAAATAGCTGACTTTAGTGATACCCAATCATAGACTGTATATAATAAGTGGACGTAGTCATCGTGACGTTTGTGGACTGCCGTTTTGAAGCCTTGGGTTTGATGATTTTGTCGTCGCCATCTTGAATTACGGCCATCTCCATGTTGTTTTTTTTTGCAACCAATGAACCGAAGTGACCATATTTGGAATGCGGAGGAGTGACGTAGAGACGCTGTATACTGTATACTGCTTTATGGTGTATTTGACTCTAAATGGACCATAATCTACTAAATGAACATCACGCTGTATTGAAGAAGACTTGAAACTAGAGATTGAGACCATGAACTCATGTTTACAATGTTTACTGAGGGAATAAATCAAGAGAGAAGTAGAGTCATTTTAGACTAGACTTCTATACAACCAGAGGAGTCGCCCCCTGATGGACACTAGAGAGAATGCAAGTTTTAAGGCACTTTTGCATCGGCTTCACTCGGCAGAACCAGAGGTTGCCGCCTGTCGCCAATGCATAATCTTGTTACAGCGCACACTGCTGCTTTTAGTTCTCTGATTAAAAAATGGCATCATTACAAAGACCTTTTTTTAAGACCAATTTGAGAGACATTAAAATCAATTCATAGTTTGCCTCAGTGAGCATAAGACAATCCATTCCCAAACATGCCTTTTGCTTGCAACAATGTGGGTTAAACACGTTGCATAATGTCTTACATCACAAGGTGGAGCCATCACTTTTGTTGTTCTGCAGAAAGAAGTCGAGCTGAATCTCATTCTGCGATGCAGCTGGTATCACTGAGATGACTTCACCTGCATATGTTTTACATCAGCTGTAGGCGGCTGTGAAATGATGGACAGGAACGAGACAGGAGGACAAGAAGAGTCCCTCTTGTCCGTCCTGCTGTGTCTCTGTCTCTTCAGGCGCACCTGAAGAGACATGAGTGATGAGGTGTGAAGGAGCTCGCCCCTCGTTTCCTTCCCTTGACATCTATCCTTCCCCTCCCCTGTCTCACTCATCTAACTCTTTCCTCCTGTCTGTCTCCATCTCAGATACAGTGTCTACTCTGTAGATAACTGCTCTCTCTGCTGGAGGACTGTTGAAACAACATGTTGGAACTCTAGATACAGTAAAGGGACTAAGCAAGCTGAATCAAACAGATTTCTGTGGAAGTGTGGTATTTTAAATTAGAAAATGATTCTGAATCTAACGTTTCTGATTTTATCCTAGCCATACGTTTTACTTTTCAGTTTCCAAAGTGATGTGTTTCTTTGGGCTTCTAAAAATTGACAAGGTGATGACAGATTAAATGCAATCCTGAAGAGTAAAGCTTCACTATAAAGCGTTATATTTAAATTTTGGTATTCAACACTTGTTCACTTAATTGCTGAGAGTTATTTCTTACCTGTCTTATCAATATGTAGCTACAACCAGCAGCCAGTTAGCTTAGCTTAGCTTAGCATAAAGAGTGGAAACATTTAGCCCTGCTCATACATCTGCATGAAGCCCCTTAAAAAAAAAAAGCTAACTGTCGTTTCCAGGGGAAGCAACAACTTACAATTACTCTGTTACATGTACTCAAGTACCTTTAAGTAGATTGTACTTGTCAGAGTCCTTTTAACACTGCATACTTTTTACTCCCTCGAGTCGATTTTTAAAGACAAATCATTTATTTCACTCCATTACATCTGGATGCATTCATCATGTTACTTTTATTTATTTATTTCCATTCATGATCTGTTAAGAGGCATGTGGTCAGCTGGTCCCAGGTCTGCTGGTGCTTTGTTGTCCTACTGCAGGTAGTAACGCTAACGTTATGGCTTTCAAATAGTGCTAACAGCTAATAGAGTGCTGCAGGGATGACGTGTTTTTGTAGGCCAACCCCAACCCCGGAAGTTAGCATCGCACTGGTTCCCGCTACAAAAAAGCCAGTGGGATGTTTCCATTCCATTTGCAGGTTCCAGGACTTATTCCTGCAGCACTCTATTGACAGACGAATTAACCGCCCAAAGGGCAACGTGCTGGGTGAACGCTGGTCTGAAGTCGGTAGATAAGAGAACTGTGCTGACAGAGAGCCTTAAGTGTGTCTGCTGTGTTAATGCTAATAGGTTTAATTACATATACACACAGCATATCATGCTTTAAAACAACTACTGAACCCTCTAATTAATGATGATACATCACAGCATTATTTCCCAGTTATCATGAATGAGTCTTCTGATGTGAGACATTCTCAGACAGAAAAGAGACAGATTTGTCCACCTCTCTATCTTATTGGCCTCATGTGATTGGAGAGACCTGGATATGATCTGTGGCTGTCTGTGATGGGAACTGGGACTTCTGATCAAAGTTTAAGGACACTGTAACATGTTGACACTCTAATTACTTTGTGTGATATTGTGATAAGCGATATGGTCTATATTGCGGATTTATTTGCCATCATAATACACTGCCTGGCCAAAAAAAAAGTCGCCACCAAAAAAAAAGGTCACACACAATATTTTGTTGGACCGCCTTTAGCTTTGATTACGGCACGCATTCGCTGTGGCATTGTTTTGATAAGCTTCTGCAATGTCACAAGATTTATTTCCATCCAGTGTTGCATTAATTTCTCACCAAGATCTTGTATTGATGATGGTAGAGTCTGACTGCTGCGCAAAGCCTTCTCCAGCACATCCCAAAGATTCTCAATGGGGTTAAGGTCTGGACTCTGTGGTGGCCAATCCATGTGTGAAAATGATGTCTCATGCTCCCTGAACCACTCTTTCACAATTTGAGCCCGATGAATCCTGGCATTGTCATCTTGGAATATGCCCGTGCCATCAGGGAAGAAAAAATCCATTGATGGAATAACCTGGCCGTTCAGTATATTCAGGTAGTCAGCTGACCTCATTCTTTGAGCACATACTGTTGCTGAACCTAGACCTGACCAACTGCAGCAACCCCAGATCATAGCACTGCCCCCACAGGCTTGTACAGTAGGCACTAGGCATGATGATCCAGGTGGCGACTTTTTTTTTTGGCCAGGCAGTGTATAATATAGGAGACAACAAGAAAAGAATGTAATTGTAGAATCTTGGTCAGTGGCCCTTCACTTCAAACTGTGACACGTGTCAGGGTCAGTCTCTGCTCGTAACATGCATAGAGCCTTGTTCTTGGTTAGATTTAGGAAACACAAGTACTTGGTTAAGTTAAGTACTTAAGTTACTCAACAAAAGTAAGGTAAAATACGTCAGCGTTGAAATGGTTTCACATGGGTTTGTTTGACCGGTTGCGGCCCCCCCTTCCACACGCCCTATGCTGACTTATCGCTCTTTATGCTCTATAAATGTCTTAAAATGACATGGTTGGGTTTACATTGGAGTTCATACAGAAGCTAAAGGTGCCTAATACACAGAGGGGCACTGACCAAGCGGTGGTATTTGACGTATAGAAGTATGAACGAGTTGACAGTAACTTCTCATCCAACTCTTGGAGTTAAAACGAATGAGACAAAAAAAGATCTGGCTATTACCTCAATGTCAATCTGACTTTTAACATTTTCATTAGTCAGAAGATGAAGTGATGTTGGTAAAGATGCCAGTAGACTGGCAAATCAAGACTGATGTGATTGTTTCCCATTAAAACCACAGGCTGAGCTGATGGGTATATTTTGAGATAAACATCTTGACTTATGTCGCTTTATACTTCTTTTGGGGTGATGCACCATTACGCAAAGTGCAAAGTGAGGTTAACTGATGTAGTTGTTCTCCTCTCTCAGATCAAACTTTTAAAAGACTGTAATCCATTTAAGTTGCTTGCCTAGATGTGTTTTGATACCACGCTCCCATCGGTCTGTTTAATATTTCAATAATTATTAAGAAATTGGAGACAGCAACTGGTTAGCTTAGCATAAGGTATGGAAACGTGGGATTCCAATGAATTCAACAAATGTCATAACTTGTCAATAAGTATGCTTTAGTCATGCAGGTAGGCAGAATTCTTTATAAATTCGGGCAGAGCGAGGCTAGCCGTTTCCATTCTTTGTGCTAAGCTAACCGGCTGCTCGGTGTAGCATCATTCTCATCGCAGAGGCATAAAAGATGTATTGATCAACTCATCTAAAAAAGAAAGCAATGAGGCTTTTTAATCAAAATGCCAAACTATCACTATAAAGACAGACAATACACACTTGATCAATTCAACAATGTGTTAATTCAGTTAAGTCACTTTAAAAATGAATTTAGTTCACAGAGTGTTCCACTCATACTAAGCGTTGTTACTAAGAAACTTCCTGCATGCATTATAGCTGCAATCGAAATGATTTTTTCACATTATGATTATTTCATTCAAGGATGGATTAACCAATATGAAATGCTTCTCTAACCTTGACACATATAGTGAATTATTCCCTCCACAACCTCTTACCCAAGAGAGTCATTAAGGCAACTGTTTCAGGCAGAAAATGCAATTCATGAAATATGCAGTCATTTTCCTCCCCATTTGAACACAGCTGACTGATTGGTTTACAGCTGAGTAAGGGCTCTAGCGAGCAGACAGAATGTGAATTACTGTCGCCGTGTTAATGACTCAAACTTTGAGCTATGAAGAAGAAGCAGAAGCAGAGACGGCAATTAAGCCGTTGAAATTAGCAAATGGGGAGGCATCAAAAGCCTGTAATGGCTCTTAGACGGCACAAATGACGGAGATGAGAGAGAGCCATCACAAAACTCCCAATTTCAAAGCCTGTGTGTGAGTGTGCGTATTGATTCCTGCTGTTGCTTCATCTGCTAAAGCTAATATGAACGGGCCAGAAAATTAATTTACGGACGGGAATTACAGTTGTTGGGGTATTTCAGTCTGGAACAATGGTGGGCGGGCTGCAGTGCATCTGCAGTAAAACTCCCATTGTTTTGTAACACAGCATGAATGCAGGAACAAGCCTGTATGATGACGAGCGTATTTATCAAATTGTCCTTTAAATAAGTCTCACAGGGATGTGGAGTTCTGTTCATTACAATGAACCCTAGAGAGGGAGTCACTTCACCTACAGTTTCAGTTCCCCTCATCGCTTTTTCATTTGCACTCAAAATTGAGTTTCAGGGCTGTAGGGGGACGTTTGGATGAAAAACCTATAACTAATGTTCCTGTTCCTTTTTTATGTTCTCTGTAGTCCTGTATTCTCATGAGCACCTGTAGGGTTTTACTGTTGCTGAGATGATGACAGCATTCATACTAATGATGTTGTCTTGGACTTGATTCAAACCGAGCCAGAGGCGAGAGGCCGCCTGAACGCTGTGGAACTCTTTTTTGGGGGTTTCGTTCCGGTAATGGACACATTCTGGTGATACCATCTTAAATTAAATGTTAGAAGTGTATCTTCAGTTTAACAATGTCGCCAAACAGTCTGACACAAATCGCGGCCCATTGAGCTTGATTAACCCGGCTTACACCAACTAGCATGCTACAGTTCGGCACAAATGGTGCGCTGCCAAAACGTTCAGGGTAAAAACTCACGCTTCAGAATTTCTGTACCGCGTGTGAGAGTAGTAAACACGAACAGCCGTTTGGGTCAAAGGGCATACCGAAATGATGTTGGATACCGAACGTCCCGTAGCGAACGGTTCAATACAAATACAGGTATTGTAACACCCCTATTATTCATATCCTCGTATACGTAAGAGATGAGAGCGAGAGGAAATAGTCAACGCTACACTGTACGTTTACTACCACTTCAACACTTAACTGCTAATTCTTTCTCCGCTCTGATTGGCTTTTGAACTTGTCACGAGACAAACCTGTTCACAAAACCAGACGTGAGGCCCGACATACAACCCCAAGACTCCCTAACATCGTCTACATTCCGCGACAGCTCGACGCGCAAATTGTTTTTGATCATTTTTAATTGCAACACTTGTAACCATAAACACTTTGCATCTTATTGCTGCTGACAGTTTTGATCTTGCTTTGTTTTTTTATTTTCCCAGTCATGATTTATGAGCACTATTTTCTTTTAATCTCCGTTTTTTGTTTTCTTTATTGCTCCCACTGTTTGTACATGATGACACTTCAGTGTAATATAAACTTTAAGCAAATTTGATTCGACAGCATAACTAGATGTGAGGCCCCGGGGGTGGCAACAGCTCCCTAATGCATCTCCTCAACTCGGACACAGGGGGGCAGTGTTACCACAGATGGCTGCTGAGAGGATTGACTGACAATTACACACACACACACACACACACACACACACACACACACACACACACACACACACACACACACACACACACACACACACACACACATATTTTGAGCGCACACACGGTCAATAATGTTGTGTGTTGGTCCATTATGGTGCCTGCCAGCGCGTCCTCCTTGTCCTCCTTTCTTTACTGAAATTGCTCCTGCAGAAGAGAGAGAGAGAGAAAGCTGTCGCTGTATCACCTGTTGGGTTCGTGTATGTTCGGAGTGGGTGTGAATGTGTGGGAGTTTGTGTGTGTGCCTGGGACGCTTTTCCACATTGTGTACTAGTGTGCTCTACCATGCACCCCTGACTGACTGTATCTGTAGGCAGCTGGAGTGTGTGTGTGTGTGTGTGTGTGTGTTGAAGTGTGCTTGTGTGCTAGAGTAAATGCTGTATGAGAGTGTGTTGCAGGGGTGGTAGGATGATTTGCTATTTTCTGAAAATACATGATTTTTTATGTGAGTATCTGAATGTGGTGGATTTTGTAAGCGTGTGTGTGGGTGTTATGGCATCTGAGAGGGTTTCAACAATTTCATGTGTTGTTCCTGCTGAGACAGACAGAACTAATCTACCTGGATTTGTCAGAGAGAAAAATAACAGCCTCCCAGTCTGTGATTACTATGTGTACACACACACACACACACACACACACACACACACACACACACACACACACACACACACACACACACACACACACACACACACACACTTTCAATTCTTGGCACCCACCGAATTAAATTATAAATTACAACAGGATTAAATCACACATTCCCTCTTTGTTTGGGTTGTCTGTATTCAATTTGCGTTTGAACAGCTTCCTGGTGTTTTACATGCGCGCTCGGCCCACAGAGAGCAGCCCACTAACAATGTGTCGGGCAGCACTCAAGGCAGAACCAAGCGAGCGATGCAAATTGCCACCTCCAAAATACACCTGTGTTCGAATAAGAAAAAGAAATGGTGCCATTTGCTATAAATGCCTTTATAAAGGCAAAGCCATCTGCACGTAAAACAGGAAGCGTGGGGAAGTGTAGCGGCCGACCCGCCGGACCAAACGCCACCGAACTGCCCCAAGGACCTAAGGCCACTCCACTACCCAGCCTACTGCTGGCTGTCTGATGTCCGGTCGCAGAAATTAAAATAGATGCGGCATTTGACACGGTGAACCACCAGATCCTCCTCTCCACCCTCGAGCGGATGAGCGTCTCAGGCTCTGCACTCTCCCTGTTTGCATCCTACCGGACAGGTCGATCCTACCATGTGACCTGGAGGGGGGCCGTGTCGGAACCACGCATGCTGACTACGGGGGTTCCACAAGGTTCAGTCCTGGGCCCCCTTTTCTTCTCGCTCTACACAACATCTCTGGGTTCTGTTATTCACTTGCATGACTTCTCCTACCATTGTTATGCCGACGACACCCAGCTGGTCTTGTCATTTCCCCCCCGGTGACACCAAAGTGGAGACACGCGTCGCTGTGTGCTTGGCTGACATCTCGAAGTGGATGACGTCACACCACCTGAAGCTCAACCTAGACAAAACCAAGCTAACATTGCATCGGTTACACGCTCCTGCAGATTCCTGCTTTACAACATTAGGACGATTCGCCCCTTCCTTACTGACGAGACAGCGCAGGTTCTCATTCAGGCTCTTGTCATCTACTGCAACTCACTACTTGTCGGCCATCAGACCTCTGGAGCTTGTCCAGAAAGCTGCAGCTCGCCTGGTGTTCAATCGCCCCAAGTTCTCCCACACAACTTCCTTTCTCCGTTCTCTACACTGGCTACCTGTAAGAGCTTGCATCCAGTTTAAGACTCTGGTGCTAGCTTACAGGGCAGTGAAAGGAACAGCTCCTTCCTATCTCCAGGCCATGGTCAAGCCCTACACCCCCGCCTGACCACTTCGCTCTGCTGCCTCGGGGCGATTGGTTGCCCCGTCGCTCAGAGGTCCCTGCGGCCGATCGACCCGGTCACGGCTGTTTTCTGTCCTGGCCCCACAGCGGTGGAATGAACTTCCCACTGACGTCAAAACAGCAGAGTCGCTGCCCATCTTTCGGTGCAGGCTGAAACTCACCTCTTCAAGAAGTACTACCCCGAGCCTTTCACTCAGCACTTATTGTATTCATAATAGTTTGTTGCACTCATTGTATTTGTATTAGTTTGTTCCTGCACTGTACTTTTGCTCTGGTTTATGCTAAAAAAGGAGATGCACTTATGACTTCTGGTGACTAGTAGTTCTCTTGAATACCTATGTTGAATACACTTACTGTAAGTCGCTTTGAATAAAAGCGTCTGCTAAATGACTGTAATGTAATGTAATGTAATGTAGATGAATTAAGGTGAACCCGGTGACGGAGGGTCGATGACTGTTGTGTCCCGGATCAAGCTGCAAAGTTGACGGACAACGTTTTCCTGATGAGTTTTAAATGTTCAGATGTTAAGCAGATTTTTCTTGCTGCTGTTTACGTTCTTTGTGATGAAAAATTTAAAAAGAATGCACCACAGGAATGTACCACTGTTTTTTCTTTGTTTTGTTTGTTGTGTTTTTCTTTTGTTACAAATGGGCTACAACTGCATTTCATTGTGCATCCCTGTGTTGCATCATGACAATAAATGATCCTTGAATCCTAGAGTCATGGTGTTCATTTTTTGGGGTAAAATAGTCAGTAGCAATAGCAAAATGATGCTTACGCTACATAAACTATAAATACAATATAATAAACTTAAATTACATTAATTATTTCTTATTTTCTTTTTTGTCTTATGCAGATATGCAATGATGGTTGCTGTATGTAGTTGTTGTCCAGCGTAAAGTCTTTATTTGATCATGTGATGAGACGATATGATGGTGTGTGTGTTTGATTACCTAGTCACTAGCGTGCAGGACCCCCACAATCCATCATCAATTTTACCCCCTAAATCAAGAAGAGGAGATGTAAAGGCAGGAAGAGACGGCTCAGAGGAGGACTTTTAAAACTTTCAGATAGCGACTGCGTCCTCCTCAGCCCAGGGGACTTCTCTGAAGCAGCCTGCGGCGATAGCATCGCTGCTGAAGAGCGGCTGTTGTTCCGGCTGCAGCATTTTCTTTCTCATTCCTCTCGTCGAGAGTCGAGACAGAGAAAATGTCAGCCAACGAGTGCAAACGTTTCAGCTGATTGCATTTCTAAATCGGTTGTGAAGCACCCGCGTGGACAGAACTCGACAACAAATATGTTTTTTTGGTAACACAAATGACCTGCCATGTTTCTGAGATGAGGCCACGCTCGCTTACACTATCTACTGACAATTTTTTTTTTTTTGATGAATCACTTCTCTAACTTCAAAACGAAAGTGGTCAGAAAGCAAGAGAACAGTTATTATTTTGACTTGCTGTAATCTCCATGCTGCCTTATTCCCTATAGTGAGATATAAATCAATCAATGACAGAGTTGTCTGTGAGGTTAATCTGCCATTCTAGCAGCATGGCTCTGGGGGTGGCAATGGTGGTCTGTCCACCGCTGAAGGCCAGTCTGAAATATCTCAACAACTAAAAGGCATTCATGGTATTCAGAGGATGAAGCCTTATGACTCTAGTGCCTTCATCAGGTAAAAAAAGAAAAATGTGTGGTTTTTCTGTGGTTTATGTCTAAATGTGCGCAGATGGCGAAGGGTGACAGCAAACAGCCTTGTGTTCAGGATTTTAAAATCGAACAGCTAGAATCCATTTATTGTTAACAAAGAGAACAATTACTGAGTTTACTGACAGAGCAACAAGGTGTGCAAAAGACCGTTTCTCTCTGTGTAGACAACGTTTCATCAATCACGGCTGAAATAACCTTTATTTCTGCTTTGTACTTGTTGTGGAAGTCCCAGATATCCCGAGAAACTAAACGCCGTTGTGTCTGGTTCACAACATCATCCGCAGGAGCTCGGTGAATTTCACTGAGCTGCATTCACTGTAACTAGCAAGCCGCACGTCGGAGGGTTTACTACAGCTGTACGAACCCAAACGTAACAGATTTTGCTGTGATTTAATTGCAAAAAAACAGATAAAAAGGAAACTAGGTTTCGCTACATAAACTACATAATGATGACCACCTACGGCTACAATATTTTTTTCCTACATTTTTGATTCAACGTGAGTGATGACAGGAGAAATTAAATGCCGATAGGCTTTAGCGACACAGCGTCACGCAAATATTTGAACTAAAAAAATGTGCCTCGCGATTGGTGCGAACACAGCATAATACGTGGTTAATAAATGAGACTACAGAACGTCATCACGCCGAACACTAGTCCGCCTTGTGTTTACTGGCGCTCATGTGACCGTGGTGTAGTTCCTTTATAGCCCAACATTATAGCTTTTTACTTCTGCCGATTGCATTCACGCTTATAGAAATCATAAAAAATGGTGTTCATTTGTGAAGATTATCTTGCTGAACAAAACATTTGTTTGCCCACAGAGTTAACTTTCTGCAATAATCCAAAATCCCCCTTTATAGGTGGGCCTGCCAACAGCAGCACCAGTAACACAGTATTTCACATTTCAGATTTGGTTTTTACCAGATCTTTTGAGAGTTGGATCATTTTGTTAACCTTGGAGATTTCTGAGCTTAGACGAATTTGTACAACTGTAGTCTTGTAAAACCACGTCTTTTAGAAACATTAAAAAAAAATCCTTTGAAATGTTCGAGCATAGCAGATAAAAAAGTGATTTTGAGTGCACTTACCGAATAAAACATATTTTTTCAGGGATGGAATATCTTGAGTTCACCTGGCGACTGGAAGTGCACTTTGAAATCACTTCACACTTTTATTTTGTTGCTTTTGAAGAAAATGTTTCCTTTTTAATTACCAGTTGTAATAACCTCAGGCATTCTGCTTCACAGCTGTCATTACATTTCATCCATCCATCCTATCTATCTAGCTGTCTGCCTATCATCCTCACAACAATAATTAATCTCCCACTGAGATTAGGGATTTATTGTACGTGCGTCTTCATCATTTCTTAAATCGGACATGACGCATCTATTACCTGATTAATTTTGCCGTGGATCCCTGGGAGAATAACTGTCACTAAATTATCTGGAATCTGTACCTGCTCCGGATGATAAGACAAAATAAAACAGGTTTGTTCAATCACTTGTGGAGTGCCGTGGATTCTCATTTTCTCTGGGGCCATTTTTCTCAACAGGGGCTCCAACACAATAGGGGGCGTTTTCCCCTTCTCCTACTCCATGCCATTTTTCTCTCTCAACACATCTCTCCCACTCACTATCGACGAGCTCATTGATTCAGCGGCCCACAGTCTATCTCACTCAGTCCACCTCTTTACCTGCTTATACTAATCCCTCTATCTATCTTCTCTTTCCACTTTCTCACATCTCTACACTCTCTTCATCTCAGCCATCGGTCCTCTTCTGCCACCTTTTTATTTTGTTTTTCTTAAATCAACTCCTCACTCATGGCTTGGGGAATCAGTAAGTAATAAGTGGTTCCATTACTGTGAGTAATTGCAGGCTCAGGGTCGTAAGCAGAGGTTGGTCACTTAAAAAAACAGACTGCATTAAAAGCAAATCTACAAAAAAAGTAAATCTCATTTAACTTTAATCACAGTTATTAATCAAAATGGGTTTGTCCGCACAACGCAGCTCAAAAATGACACTCGCAGCGGTTTCCGCCAGACCTTAAAAGCTGAAGTCCGTGAGTATACCGTTCATCTCAAAATACATTCACCAGCACATAAACAGATTGTAACTACTTCTACCAACTTCTGTTTAGAGATTTCACGCAATGAAAATTCTTGCTGAATAAGCCTAAGTGCAACAAACTACAAAAATGTTCGAAAACATCCTGAGAACAGCAATGTTTTCAAGAGATACAGCTAATGGTGGCTGGTGAGCTAAGCATAGCTAACATTAGCGAGTGTAACCCAGACAGTAAAACAGTATTGAAATAACAGTTTTCTTGTTATTTTTTTGATAACGGTTTACTTATTTATTTTCATACTTTTCTCATAACGTTTTCAACACTTTCACATTCACCTGTTGAAGCCAATGCTGAAGTGCCTTAAACCTGCATTCTCTCAACTGACCATCAGGGGGCGACTCCTCTGGTCGTATAGAAGTCTATTCTAAAATGACTCTACTTCTCACTTCATTTAATCCCTCAGTAAACTTTGTAAACATGAGTTTATGGTCTCAATCTCTAGTTTCAAGTCTTCTTCAATACAGCATAATGTTCATTTAGTGAATTATGGTCCATTTAGAGTCAAACAGACCATAAAGCAGAGGATGCTTTAGGGCGGGGCTACCTTGTGACTCTCAAGTCACTGCCACTGTGTCGCTACCACGGGGTCGATACCACTGTGTTGTACATAGAGTCGACTGATGAGGTTACCTCTTAAGGGCAAGACATCACGTCGGCATGTCACATGTTTACTACACCAACGCCCGACCCATTGTTTTCTATATCAGCCCACGGACTGACTGCTCGTCCACTTATTCTATTGTCTTATGATAAAGCATCAGCACTTATAAAATTCTTCAGAGATACACATTTTTTTAAATCAAATTTGCTCCCTAGATCACAACCTGGCTACTCTACAACCTCACATTCAATGTGTGCTACACATTCACAGTCGAGGCATGTCAAATTATATAACGTGACGCCACTGAATTGTGCTTCACTTTATTTTGAAATGTTTTTTGCGGAGGATCCCTAGTTTCGTTTGCTTCCCTTCATCTCAGTTTACATCTTTAAACCCAGCTCTCAAACAGAGTACTCCAATTCTTCAAGGTCTCAAAGGTTCGTCAACAATCAAACCTGTAATACCACCTGAGATTTCAGCTTTGATGGACGCCCGACGCCATCGGATGGAGAACATAAATCAGGTAATGCGCTGCAGTAGCCGTGGCCCTGCGGTTTCATCATCCATGCTGTTCAACATTTAATGCGATCGTCCATCACATGACAGCCAGTGCCTCCGTCTGATTTGAATGAAACCGCTGCTGATGCCCGACCCTCTCCTCACTCACTTGAAATCTTTGTCAAAAGCAGAGCCCAGCAGGGACCAAGATGAACTTAGCCAAACAGCTAATTAGGCACAAAAGTGAACAAATGCTCGCTGACAATGAGCGTAGCGTGTCTCGTCTCATCTGATCCGACAGGGCTCAGCAAAAGAGCTCAGGCTTACAGTATAGGTTTGAAATAAAGTGCACACCTGCTACCACAGAACAGAAATCTCACATTTTGGGGATTGTCAGTGATTCGGCACTTACAGCTTTACCAGGCGACTTTTCCTTTTTGTCAAAAAAATAATCCCTGTTTTGATGCAGCCGCAGCGCACTCAATGGGCTCAAAATGTGCTCCACTCGCTGTGATAGTTCAGAACACCAAGCAAACGTGAAAATGCAGGAATTATCCTAAACAGCAGGAGAGTGAGCGCTCCATTCAGGGCACAGTGAACTCACCAGCAATAGCGGAACCTCTTCACTGTACCAGACGACTTGAACAACGTCACATTGTTCATCGTGTGACTTCGGGAGGAACCGAGGTCTTCCAGACCCAGAGAAAACACTTTCATTCAGTATGTGATGTAACTTCAGGTTAAGGTGCAGGTTCAATCTGACATCTGAGTGTTTTTCACCATGACTGTATGCAAGAAGTGAAGTTACCATATTTGGAATTCGGAGGAGTGACATAGTGACGCTGTATACGTCTCTGGTAGAAGCCTGTCAATCATAGTAAGCCCGCCCTAAAGCATACTCTGCTTTATGGTCTATTTGACTCTAATTGGAGAAATAATATGCACTTTGACTTGGTGTTAGACCTCTCACCATCCATGGGGAAAGAGCTCGATCCATTCAACTGAATCATTCTAGGTGTCTGTTCAATACAATATTTAAAGACATTTGAGATCTTTCTCAACACGTTTATTTCTCACAGATAAATTAATAAGATTAATTTCCACCACAGCCCCCTGCTGGTCATTAGAGAGAATACAAGTTTTAAGACACTTCCTCATCGGCTTCACTCGGTAGAACTAGAGGTTGCCGCCTGGGATATACAAAGTGTAGGTTTTAAGGTTTCTATTTTAGATAAATAGCTAAACAATCGCTCCAGATATATTTTTTACTTACCTTTCCTCTATTTTAACTTCTTCAGAATTGCAGGAAACACTTACCGAAGCGCCCCCCCCGCCTTAAAAAGTCCCCTTAACCACATCGGCCCTCTCAGTCGACTGGTGTCACACACATCTGTTGAACGCAAAGATGGATGAGACCATCCAGATTCTAGCTGATACCAACCACAGGTAATAAGACTGGCTTCTGACCTGAGCCCGTGGAGCTGCCTTTAGCTTAGCATCGCTGCTAAATGATTTGTTTACTTCCTGAATCCTGTTGCGAGAGCAGGAAGTGTCCGGAGCAGAAGCGAGCCAAGCTTCTACATGGTGACACACTTTTAAAAACATTTGTTGGCCTTAAATTCAAAAAACTAAAAAACTAATTTAAGACTTTTTAAGGATCACAGGATATTTATGAAAAGATTACTCTACTCATTACCTGAAGATATAAACAAAATGTTTGGACTAAGCACATCTCCATCGTGCCGCTCTGCTGCTTTCTTCAGCTTCACTCTTCATCCTGCTGACAGGGGTCGATAATAACCACCAAGACCATCCTGTCCTTTTTGGTTTACATTTTATTTGACAAGACAATGATCTGTAAAACATGTACAATAGGTTTCCCAAAAAGCATACAAAATGATAATCCATCTGCGATAAAACAAAACCAATGAAAGAAAATCGATAATCACAAAATATGATATCATCTCCAGCGTGTGTGGATGTTTTTTTTTTCTTCTTTTTGTCTAGCATTGCCATCATCGACGTCAAACCCATCACATGTTTGTGTGTTTCCCCCTTTCATGATCCGTTATACTGTCAAAAACTGTGGAAAACAGTGGAAAACTGAGAAGCTAAAAATAACATAAAGAAGGCACGTCTGGCTCCGTGATGAGAAGCTGTGATGACGATGGTTGAAAGAGAGAGAACGGTGAGGTGTGAAAGAGGGGGCAAACGAGGGAGAGGACCAGATTCAGACCGTTATTGAGGACGTTCACAGCTTGTGTTTCTGGCATCGGACCCGGAACGGCGGGGGAGCGGGGAGACGGAGCAAAGCACCTTGGCTGAAATGCATCCCTGCAGCTCCCACAGACGGGATGGACACGGGCCCTCGATGCAACAGCTACTTTGAAATCACAGATCTCCCCACTTCTCGCCCTCCTGTAACTGCTGACTCATGCTTTTTGAGAAAGTACCGCCTGTAAACCAACTTGGAGCTAATATCTCTGAGCAATTTCCGCTGTTGTTGGCAGCTCCGTGACAGCACTCCTGGCGATGTCTAGATTTAATTCCAGATACCTCCGAATGAAGCAGCTCTATTAAACGTATAAACGTATAAAACTGAATGAACCCCCAAATAAGACGACAGAGCTGAAACTCAATACTGAACACTTGCTGAGTCATTGGTCTGAGATACATTGAGTCCCAATGATTGTCTTTCCCTTTGTGCTCAATCTATCAACAGCAGCCAACATATCAATGCAAAGAAAACTAAATATTCATTAATTTACAGACACGTCACATTTAGTTCTGCTTCACGACTTTTTTTTCTTCCTGTGGCAGGGCCAAGAAACACATCCGTGATTGTCTGACACTGCACCATGCGAGCGAGTCAGAAAGCCACACACTTGTCATGGTGGTCCGACTCTTCTTCCACAACTGGGAGCTTTTATTCCATTAGACCATTAAGCATGCCGATATTCCCTTTAATCAAAATGAACATCTCATTTACACTGCTGGCTATCGTAGAAGTCTCTATTCATCCTGCACCCGTGCTGAATTTATACTGCGGTTCCAGTGACCATTACATATGAGAACCAATTACAGCAGCTAAAATAACCAACCAATTACCACACCACGAGTCAGTTATGTTACAATAGATACAATTAAATTGGTATGGATCAAACGAGTTGCAGCGTTTCAGTTAACATGCAGCAGAAAGTGGTACTTCGATTATAACTACCAATTTATAAATAAAACCACCCAAAAACTCTCCACCAAAGCTAGCGACGATTGAATACCAACAGATGATTGTCATACGTCAGAAAAACTAAAATATTGCATTTTGTGCCGACCTCGCAGAAAGTGAAAGCTGTGATGCGAAAATGTCCTTGTTTTCTTGATGTAATCCTTTTCTTTCTATTAGTCTCCATTTGTCTCTCCTCCTGTTTAAATCTCTATCTGTCAGCCCCTGTTACGATAAGATAAGATAAGATAATCCTTTATTAATGATTATTGTGAATGAACTGTTTTCAATTCCATAGTGTAACCGCCACCTGACTGTGTGCTTTTAACGGTGATTTAGGCAACCCCGGTCTCACTCCCAACAAATCTTGGTCCTGCGGGTCAACCTGTAACGCTCCACGTACCCCTCTAGTGTCAGCTTTGCTGGTGCAGGGCTGCCTCTAGTGGCTGTCGTAATCAAATGGAGCAAAGGAGGAAGTCAGGTGTATTAGTATGAAGAGTGACAAACTCCATGTTGGGAGGAGGTCAAGGAGTGAAACCCAGGATGTTCACCCAGGAGGCTACTGTTCGTGTCACGTGTGAAACTGAAAGTTCACTTATTTTAATTTAAGTAGGTAAGTTAACAGGGGTGTAAAGATGAACAGATACGTGTCAAATAATCAATACAAGAGTCTTAGATATGGTAACGTCAATAAAAAACAAAAAAAACAAAATTTGAGTCATAAAACGTCAGAAATTGATTCTTACGTCTTGTCTGTGTTTATGAATTGGATGGAAAATGGATTCATAAATAGGTGTATGAGTGGAAAGAGAGAGGCTAACGGGGAGCTAGCTAGCTAACGAGCTATGTAGAGCCACGAAAACACGGGATCAAAATGTGCCAGGCGATCGTTTTGCATGGTGAGCTGAGCTACGTTTAACAGCAGTACACAGGAGTTTTTGGCTACCTTCTTCGGCTTGTTGGCTAAACGTCAGCAAGTGTTGATGAATTAGCATCGCCAGCTTCGACCGCATAGTGTCCCGCTGCTACATAGCAGCTAGCTCTGGGTAAAGATGGCGTCAACATTGTCTAGTTTTTGGCCATTGTCAGTGGATGCAGTGACATAGCGCCTGCCTCTGTGGTTCCCTTAGATTTAGTATGTGGTCTCTGTATTATTTATAGATGTAGATTTAAATTTGTTTTATATTACAACCATAACTAGTAAGCTGCATATAGCCATATTGGTATCGGAAATATGACAATAAGAATACTTTGAATTAAGTTAAACTGAATCGCATCGTATCATTTTAGTGCTATATTGAACTGTTTCGAATTTTTACATGGTTTTTGTATCGTATTGCAGACCATCTATCGAGATTGTCTTGAGAGTGAAAGACACACACCCCAATAAGTTAACGTACGTAACGTACTTAACTTATGAATGTTACATAGGTTAGGTAACAAACGCACTTAAAAATTCAAGCCCAAACCATGACCTTTTCCTAAATTGCCATTTGCAAAACATACTTAACTTTTGTCACAGTCGGACTAACCCTGCAAAAAGGAAAAATGATGCTAAAGGGCCACCCAGTGCGCTAAAAAGTGATGCCGAGGGGACCAAGAGTCCATATGTGACGGGTTGGGAGTGACAACATGTCGGATTCAGGCCGCGGTTAGCTACATCCTATCGTCACGACTGTCAACATTACCTCAGGAAGATCTGTGCACCTCGAGGCCTCAAGCAGGAGCTCAGGATTAGAGAGGAGAGGGAATATTGCATCTCTGTGTGCATTGCACTCTGCGGACGCGAGACACGACAATCCTGTGCTGCCTGCATTTTCAGATCAGCGCTAAAGACAAAAAACAGGAAGCCTGCCGAGCCGTCAAACAACCAAAAGAAATACCTCCCATTTTCTCAACTTAAATTGGACTTGTGCTCGTGGTGTGCGTGAATGTGACAGATGCACTGAGACGGAGATAAAAAAACAAAAAACAAAACAGCTTTCTTTCTTGTTTTTTTGACATTCAAAAATGCTTTTACAAATGGAGATTATTCCGCAAACAGCCTTGGGAAAAGGGTTTCAACAAGCCACCGATCATGCCATGCAGAGTAATATGAACAAGGAGTAAAATCCACACCATTTCATTTTTTTTTTTTCATATATTCAAATAAAACATTTTAGTATTAAGTGACAACCTCAATGTACCCGTGAAAAATAAAATAGTAATATACACTTTATTTTTTTTTGTTTTTTTTAAACCGCTCAATTTGACATTTAACAAACTTCCATCCCCTGTACAGAGGCACTGATAACACCTACACTGGTTTATTTTTTATGTGTACACGTTTCACCAACAATATATTATTCGTCAATATTATCAATACTATTTACATTGTTTGTTCATCATTTGGTACATCTGACATCTATGAAGACCAATTTTTTTGATTCAGCCTGGCATAGTTGTTGCTCACCTTTTTGTTCTAGTTGACAATTGGCAAAAAATGCAAAATGCATATTTTCTACATATGTAAAATGTTCTGCATATATCAGAGCGTGTGACCATTTTAATCTGATAAAATGGCTGTAATGGCAGTATTTTTCTAATACGTGCTGAGCATTTTCACACTCTGAAAATACATTCCGGTTTCCTCAGCCTTATTAGTGTGATTTATTAGAGGACTAAATACAAACATTGGCGTTTTTTTAACCCTGTGGTGTGTGTGTGTGTGCTTTGCTGTAAACCGGGTTTCATCTCCCCAACACACACAGCCTCACCCAACTTTTGCAATTATGAATCATGGAATCTTAATCATGTAATGTTGCCAGGTTACAAAGCATCAAAACAATGTTCACTTCCCCTTCGTTAGCGCTAACGAGCAACCCGGCGCTCCGGGGAAAAACGGGCCCTTTTGACAACATAATAAAGTGGAATGTTTCTTTATTGGACTGTAGCCTGGAAAATAGTGGGAAAGGTTGGATTTTTTCTTTAGAGCTATTGTAGGAGTTGATAAAGAACTGAAATACTTTCAAAGATCTTGAGTGATTAATTGAAGCTGCTTGGAGAGCAACATGCTTTGGACTTTCTGGGACTGTATTCAGATGGTATGTAATTAAAACCAAACCAACCGTGGAAGAAGAGTCCTTTGAACAAATTTCAAAGATGGTATTTTTTCACTTCCTTAGTATTGCAAGGCTGCAACAGGAGCCTGATGTTTAATCCCTAAATAGAAATGCTCAAATCACTTTCCACGGCTGTAAACAGAAGAGCCCAGGACAGCCAGCTTCACATAAAACACTCATTTTTGCAACGGGGGACGTTTTATGTTCATGGCACAAAATGTTGCATATAATATTTCATACAGAATCCTCTTGAAATGCTGTTGTCTTGCTGTTTTATTTTTTGGCTGAAATTTGGATTCACAAGCATCACACAGGCAGCGTGTGGTGTGTTAATTAGCTGAGGGGAGTGTTCCAGTTCACCTACATTGCAACACCTCTCAACCGTGTAATTAACATATTGTAAAAGCCCGCCTCATTATACGCAATGCACATGTGATTTCAGTTGCTACGTCTTCAGATATCAAGAACTACTTTGTGTGTGTATCCTAAACTGCTTTGAAAGCTTTGATATTTTGTGCTTTATTTTTGCTTTTCTTTTCCAGATATTTGAAATGTAATGATGATTAAAACCGTATATGACGCATGCAAGAGTTATACACATGAAGAAAAGGAAAAGCTTGTTACCTTTGCTTACATTCCTATTTGTCAGTAGTCACAAGCGGCTTCAACAGAAAGGACAACGCTGCTTCTCACTCCTGTTGTCATGGGGAGATGCAAAAACATTTTGTCCCAAAAAAACAATAAATGTGTCAAAGAAAGATAAACTTGGATGCAAAATGTCATTGTGTGTGGGTTAAAACTTTCTAGCGTGGAACCAAGTGTGCTCGCCTTTTGCCTTTCATGCAAATTTAGGTGACCTGGAACGTGCCCGTACGCCTGGGATGCGGTGGCTGTGGTTGCCACGGCTACACGTACATGGCGGGAGATACGAAGCTCTCGCCGCGGGAGATGTTGGCAGCCGGTTGCTCGTGATTGGACGAATCCAAGTTGTTGCCGCGGTGAGCGTCGTCGGCGAGTTCGTTGACTTTGTCGTATTTGGCTGAGTCGTCCAGGACCGGGGGGGCGCCGCCGTTCAGGGCTCCAGTGGTCTCGTCATCCAGGTTCTGCAAGGTGTCACACGTGGTTATGGGAATACAAACACATTAAATCCACTCACAGTAACACAACTCCTTACATACCAGAAGAAGTATGGGATATTAGGGTCAAAGATCTTTAAAGTTACTACAAGGAACTTTCATTTTGTGTTGATTTTTGCGGTTCCTATGAAAGAAAAATTATAGCGTTCCAGAGAACCAGATTCCTTTTGGAATAAACTCTCATTTCACTGCAGCAGGGTCTGGCAATCTGTTCCACTCAGTCCTGGTTCTGGTTCTCCCGTGCCTCCCTTCCCTCCTGCGGGTCCAGCAATATGTCCTGGTTCGTCCTTGACTGCTACGAGTCCTGTGCCGAAGTGTCCCTGAGCAAGACACTGAACCCCTAACTCCGACCCTAAGTCCGACCCGGTGGCCCCCAAATGACAAGCATTAAGAATAACTATATAGACAATCTTCTCGTTTACTGATGTAAGTCATATTGCAGCGTCAGTACTAAATTGAGACTGCTTCATAACCAGTTAAAAGTTCCTTGTAGTAACAACAAATACTGTTAAAGTTGCAATATACTTTTAGACTGTTTTAGTAAATATACACAGCTTAATATTTATATCATTTGATTGACTGGAACAAAGCACAAACACCATGACGTCCCTACAACACAGTGTGTAGCTGTCCAAACAGATGTGGAGCCCACTGTGACATGAGAACAAAAACCTGCTTCTGTGTGTGTGTGTGTGTGTGCGTGTGTGTGTGTGTGAGTGTGTGCTGTGTTAGTTACCGTGATAGGCTCTCCCCCCGTGGGCTCGTAGTAAACCTCTCCTGGGCTGAGAGGGGCCGTCTCTGTGGCCGTGGGAGGCTCGGATGGCTTGTTCAGCTGCATGCACAGAAACCACACCGTATCAACCGCATCATCAGAACACAGCACAAGATAATGCAGCCGAGGAGATAAGAGCTCGAGACAATGCATAAAAATAAGTGTATGCTAGCGGGTTAACAGAGGCTGCAGACTGGAGAAAGCACAACACGCTTACAAATATGCAGCTGAATAAGGCACCCTGGTTCATTAGTTTAGACACTACAGCCTTACATGGTCTGGTATGAACTGTAGCTAACGGTGGCTAATGTTAGCTGAGTTTGACTATCTGTGTAACATGACAAATAGGGAAATCCAATTGTTTTTTTCTCCCTGTACTCATGTTGAACTTAAAACGTCAGAGATAAACATGGTTATGTCTTTAAAGGGACAGTTCACCCTCTCACCTGTAGTGCTATGTCTCACTCTAGATATTTTTGGTGTGAGTTGCCGAGTGTTGTGTCTGTCTTCTCTCCAATATGACGGAACTAAATGGCACTCGGCTTGTACTCAAGTTAATCCACAGACCTTGCTGCGAGCAGTTTCATGTAGGAACTATTTTCTTCGTACACCCACCAATATTATCACCTAGCACCATTGAGCTAGCTAATGTTACAGCTAAGCCAAGGAGGACGCCATTCATTTTTACATCTCGCGTTGCAGGGAACAGTTATCTCTACGGTAGATTTCTCCAACACACACAAAAAAGTACAGGTACAGAAAAATATGTCTTGTTTTTGGAGTCAAAACTAAATCCTGGCAAATGATTCTGTCATTGTCACATGTGGCCACAGGGGGCGCTGTGCAGGACAGGTTAAAAAGTGTTTTGTTATCGTAGCAAAAGGGCATATTTTTTTGTTTTGTTACAATAATACTATATTTAATTTCATACTAATGCTACTAACTCATTTCAATACAACGGCCACTTGTAGCAGCTACAGCTACATTGTGTTTAGGCTCTGGCAGCACTTGGCTAACATTAGGGAAAGACTGTAGTCTGGTTTATTTCAGGAAAAAGTCCACAGCGTCCACTAAGACATTGCATGTTTATTAACAGTTTCCTTAACAAAACATATCGTAACGTAAACTACGAATGGGACTCCGGATGTAAACCCTGTAAAATAAATGTGACGACTTGCAGTTTGCTTCTAAGAACTTTTGACCTGATTTAAACTGACTCTTATCAAATGACTTGTATAGACGTTTTCAACTGAGCCACTATATTATAAAAGATAAAGAGAGGGAGTTAGTCAGTAAAAACCCTAATGAAATAGAAGACATTTTTATCAGTATTGAAGACATTTTTTTTTTCCAATTAAAAACCATGTCTTCCATATAGACAGAAGGCTTACAGCTGACAAATCGCTAAATACAAGGAACATCAAGGAAAAGTGGGAATTGGAATTAAATGTTATAATTGAAGATAATATGTGGGAAGATCTGTGCAACAACTGCTCTAAAGAAATCAATAGCCAAATATGGAAAGAATCTGACTGGAAATTAAAAAACCTGATATTTTAATACACCTCTTATAAGCTCTTCATATGTGACAGATCCTTCGGTGGCATTATGTTGGAGAAAGTGTAGAGAAATAGGGGATCACACATATCTTTTGGGATTGCCCAGTAATTCAACGGTTCTGGAAAAGGCAGGAATGTATCAAATCATAGAAGTGGATGTCCCCTCAGAGCCATTGCTATTTCTGTTAGGCTCTATAGCGGAAGATTTAAGTGACACAGATCTGAGGTATACTTTTACCAGGAAGATGATAACTGTGAACTGGGAGGATGCAAAACCACCAACCATAACTCAGTGTCTGCAGAGACTGAAACAAGTTCATACAATGGAAAAAAATGACTGCAAATCTCCAACTGAAAATAGATCTTTATACGGAGATGGACCCGTGTTATTATACCTAAGGGCTTAAACAAATGACACAAAACTGTGCTGTACTACCAGGACTATTATGCCCACTACAAATGTCACTCTTCTGTTTCTTTAATTTTTTGTATTTATTTATTTAATTTTGTTTCCATTTATTTATTTAATTCTATTTTACTTTATATATTTATTGTATATATTATTAAAATGTATTCAAACTTTTAAACTTTCACAGTTGAACCCCATTTCAGCTGGACATCTTTCAAACATCTAATCAACATAGAATTGCAGGGTTTTTGGTCTCATTACATGATGCGTTTGTGAGCACAGTGATCACAAAAGTGTGATCGAATGATGGAATAACCTGGAGGGGGGAAGAGGAGGACAGGAGGGCTCTAATGGAGCTCTTCACAAACTGAGCTCATTATTTCGACACACATAAGCCAACTCAGATCTCCAATCAATAGCCATTAGCCCCATTATGACTGGCCAAATGGACCGCGTGTGTGTATTTGTGTGTGAGGAATATAATCACGGTGACGATAAAGATTGATTTGAGTTCACGTCGAGCACTCACCATCTCTGTTGAGCTGCCTGCCTTCACAGGGGGAGGGGGCTTGTGCTTGGGGGGGCCCCTGGTTGGAGAAAAGACAAAAGACAATGTCGCGCTGATTGTTGTTTCGTTCACACGTCAGATTTTCTTTTGTGCGAAACAAAGAAACAAGCCGGGCCACCGAGAGGCACAGACGTAGAAGGTCTTGAAACATTGTGCCATAAACCAGTCCAGACTCTCGTAATGAGTCTCTTAAATGGCAGAATTTAAAGGACATTTTGTCTCAATTAAAGCGGTGAGATTTGTCTTAAAGGTTTTTGCTCTTGAACCCTCGAGCAGATTATTTGTACTAGCAGGAAAATAAAAGTGTTTTTATTCTTTGGTCTTAATACAGATTTGTTACCCTCCTTAAAGTTAAACTATAAGGTTTAGGTTGCGGGAAACAGTATTTGACACAACACCTGTACCAGGTTCCCCCTTTACAAAAGGTCACGATGGAGGATGGTGATGTCCAAACTACATGGTTTAAGGCTTTAATATCATTTTACAGTCATTTCTGGCCAGGCGGTCATTTCATGAAATATTATGAGACTGAGACTACTTTGCCAGGTGTTTTATATTCATCTGTCTGTCCGTGGACAGATTTCGTCGTGCAAGAGGGAGTCACCAAACTATACAGGTGCAGCTGAGGCGCCGCAACCTGTGTATCACGTGTTCTCTTCATATTCAGTTGGGCATCCAAAATTGGAAAAACTAAAAACATCAATAAAATCTTTTTGGTAAATGTCACGTTGAAAGTCTCCACTGCTCTCAGGATTTGTGACCGAGCTACTTTCCCCGCTGGGCCGACTCGTGACGTGCAACAAGCCGTAATGAGCAATGCTCCCGGGGAAAGGGAGATTATATTTTTGTTCGGAAGGTTAAAGAGACGATGAAGTAGACGCTAATGAAGACTTACTCTCCGTCCTCCTGGCGCTTGCGGATGTAGTAGACGGTGCCGACGATGATGCCGATGAAGGCGAGGGCGCCGAGGATACCTCCGATGACGGCGCCCGACGACGGGCCCGGAGTGATCTGCCTCTCCTTCTCTGGAATGGGGCGAGAAGAAACAACAGAGAGGATTTATTTTTTAAATCAGCAATTCGTTTGAATTTCACGTGGACTCAGCTCGTGGCACTCGCTTGTATTTATATCTGTCTGTGGCCCAGCAACAAAAAGCGCACCACACACGCAGGAACAAGTTTGGCTTAATTGAATGTAAGCATCATGAGGAATCACAGCAGGGCTGATGAGCAGGTAATCGATAGTGTTTCTGTTCAGCATGTGTCTCTGTGGTGCCACATAAGCATTAAGAATTCAGTCGGAGGTCTTAGCTCAAAGCCCTCTGCTGTGCGCCAACACTCACCACCGCTGTAATTCTTGGCAACGCAGCCTCATCAGCTGAGTGTCACGCTGACCTCGACCCCTCCCTTCAATTAAGAGCCTGTTTGTGATTGGCGGATGGGTCGCGAAGCATCCAAATTGACTGTAAAAGCATCTCATTACAGCGGCGCTTTTTTTCATTTGAAAAGGCTGACAGCAGCTGCACACAACAACAACAACAACAACAACGACAACAACAACAACCACCACGGTGGGTTCTGCAACACGGATTTTGGCAGCAACAACAAAGGGAGGGTTGAATTATTTCCACAGGTTGTTTGGTCCTCTTTGTGGGAAAATCATATTTCATCACCAGCGCCGAAGTAACAGCGCTCCGCCACGTTTGATACAGAGATGATAAAAGGATAACTGCCCCCATGATTTGCACTCGTTTAGCTCTACTACATACATTTTAGCTGAGGCGAGAATGATTATTCAGCGAGAATGAAGCGCAGTTTTTGCTGCTGTGAGAAGCAAACTGTACTGCAATTTGCAGTACAGTATTGAGTCTTCCCTTGAACTGCAGCTTGTGAAACACCAGAATGCAATTGAATATATTTAAAACACAGATTTGCATCTGCCAGAAGTGATATCATCCTCATCCTTTACTGCCTATCTTCAGGTCAAAGAACAAAACAAATGTTTAAAAAATGATGCGGAAACAAAAACAATTGGGTTCAGCTCTTCCCAAATCAATCTTTCTACCAAAGAAATAGTCCTTATAAAAAGGACTGATTGTTTCCAGAAAAGGCAAGTTGCATTTTGAGTGTTTCAAATGCAATTAGTTTTAATTATTTGATTTCTTCCCAAATGAATTTCAATTTACCTCCATTGTATCTTGGGGTGGCCACAAATAAATTACATCTAGAAACTACATGCAACAAGTCATAAGTGACAAAATAGAGGCAGGTGAGAGGAGCTGAAACTATGCTTTTCATCACAGTGTGAGGAAGACTGGCTGCGCTTCCTCCTCCTCCTCCTCCTCCTCACCAGCAGGTGGCGTTATGTTCCAAGCTTACACGGCCCTCAAGGCGAGAGAGAGAATCAGTGACAGAGAGAGAGAGAGAGAGAGAGAGAGAGAGAGATGGACAGACGGATAGACGGAGAAAGGAAAGCACAGATAAAACTTGAAAACAAAGGAGAAATGGAGGGGGAGAGAGGAGGGGAGATGAAGGAGGGAGAGATTGATACGCAGCAGAGGATGAGGTAGGAAAGAAGGGGAGAAAGGCGAGGAAGGAAGGGAGGATGGATGCAAGGTAGGGAGAGAAAACCGAAGGAATAGACAATGACGGCATGGAGAGACAGATGGGGGGGGGGGCTTCCACCCTCCATGTGTGTGCATCGGAAGCTCACTGGATGTGTGCTTGGGAGGGGGGGGTTGGGTATGGAGAACAAGGGCGGAGGACAGGCACCTGATTGGTCTGAGAGGGGGGGGGGGGTGTGAAGAGTGGAGTGCACCCCAGAAGAAGATGGATTACTCACACCTTTCTTACTCATTACATCCCTGAACAGGCAGGGAGCATCAGCCGCTGTCCTCATCAAACACACCTGTTCCTCTCGCTGCAGGCCAACCAGAGGGATCAAACTGCTCATTGCAACAGTGAGTGCGTTTACATCCATCTGTGTTTATGAGCACGTCGAGTTAAAAGCAGAATGGAAATGCCAGATATCTGAATACACGGCCAAATGTTACTTAGGGAAAAGTTGGGTTACTGATATTGAAAATATGTATTTTTTTCTAGTAAACAATGCCATTTCAGGATCAGTTACTGGCAAATACCAGTCGGTATAAGTGGACAAATAACATAACTTGCCTTACATAAGCATGGAAGTTCATACATAACAAAACTTTTGAACGAGCACCAAAAAAAAAAAGAAGCTGTTATCTCTCTGTACGCTCTGTGTACACAGGGTCAGAATATGAGAGCAGAATACATTGTGAGAGATCGATCCTGGTTTTTTGTGAATGCTCAGTTTGCAATGGGAGGGATTTTGTTTTGTAAGATTTAAAGCAGTTGAAAGGGTTCTTGCCAACAGGTTTCAGAGGGAACAACGTGGAGTGCTTTGGGAAGCAGTAGCGGGATGATGCCTCTCAAGTCAAATCCCCTGGAGTTTACTCTGCTGTTAGTTGGAGTTTGCACGAGAGTGATACAAAATCTGGCAAAATGTAAGCACAACTTGGACAACAGTGAACAGAGAAAGCAAGGTTGCTCTCTCAAATGCAGTTACACCATTCTTCTTGCTCACTCACGACACCGGATGGCCACATGAGTCTTATCGCTCGATCTGAAAAACTTTTCCGTTGACATTGGGCAAAGGGAGGGTACACAGACTGTCACAGGCTGACACAGAAACAGTCGACCATTCACATCTATGTGCAATTTAGATTCTTCAATTCTGCATGTCTTTGGACTGTGGGAGGCTGACACTGAGAGAACATGCAAACTCCACACAGAAGAGCCGTCCAGCCCGGGTTTCGAACCAGCATCCCTCTTGCAAGTATCATAAACGTTTGTTTGCCACAGAGCTTCTTTTCTGCAATAATCCAATAGAAAAATCTCATTGGCTTTTTCTCGAGTGAACCGAGATGCTAACTTCTGGGTTGGCCTACAAATGAATATGTCATCCCTGCAGCACTCTGTTACAGAAGCAATACAATTGTTCCTTGGTAAAACAGGACATAATGTAAAGTAAAGGTGTGGAGGTTGGGTTGGATGGACATGTAGGGCGTCTGGAGACCTTATTAATGCTCGTCTTTTTATCAACCGTCACCACAATCTTTACCAAACCCATAACCAGTGTATAATCATAACTGCTATCTTTTTTATAACCCTAATCTCACCGCAGTTGCCCTGTGCAGATAATGTAGAAAGTGAACATTTTGAAAATGTTAGATTTAAACGTAAACATTTTTTCCCACTGAACGCAATCCTGAGATTTAGCAGAAGTATCCGATCCAAGCATTCTAGTTTGGTGACAGGGTTGTCCAGAGGAGTTGTCCAGAGGAGCGTTGGTGGAGGAGAACATTAACGATACCAGAAGCTGGAGAATTTGGAGAACGTTTTGCCCATTAATGTTAAAGTTTGTTCAACGTCTGTACCTTGAAAAACTTTGCCTCTACTGTAGCTTCTTGGTTAAAGTTTTAAATCTCCCACATGCTTTAGTGGTGAGTCAACCCTCCCACTGTCCCTTCCTGTCTGTCCCTTCCTGTCTGTCCCGGGCTCCACACGTCCTCATCTGTTCTCACCTTTGAGAACTGCACCCTTCACTTCCATTCAACTCCATCCATTACAGGCAATCTTTATCCGAAATGCAGCTTGATTTCCTCATCAGCGAGTCGGTGCTGGTTCCTGCTGAAGTTGGTCGAATACTTATATGAATTATCAAACATTGATATTGTTAGATCAATAGCTCGGGCTTCATTTTGTAGCGTTGCTTTTTAGATGTGAAAATGAGTGGGTGGGAACTCGCTGGCGCACACAGGCACACTAAGGCAGACCTTCACTCCAGCTTAGCTCTGTCTGTTTCTGTCCATTTCTCACTCCCTCGCTCGGTAGCAAAACACCCCAGATATAATGCTATTATCTAAGTGACACTCGTGGTGACAAATTGCTACCGTATCACGTGCAATTCAAATAAAATTGAAACAACAGTCGCTGTCTAAAGCGCTCCGTTGCTCTCTCTTATCAAGCGCTCCATTGTGTGGGCTGTATCAGCCATCAGAGAAGCACATTGTGCTCAAGGCCTGCACTTAACTAGCTCTCCCTGTTACACAACATGGATACAAAAATACAACAGCAAAACAAAACAAAAACATTGTTACACACACACACACACACATATACAAATACACAGATTCATCTCAAGTCGAAGTATGACTTTTTTTGTCATACTTCAGCTTTAGGGGCACCAGGTAGTTTAAGATTAAGAAACGTATAGTTAGTCTAACCACGGTAGACTAACTTTTAGCAGCTGAGAGTCTCTTGTGGAAGGTGAGGACCAAAATAATCCAACATTTACAACATTGTTGTGAAAAAAACTGATCACTCAATTTTTACAGGCCAAAAACCGCTTTCTCTGAATGATGAATTCAGTTGTTAAATCAAGAGAGAAAATACTGTAACCATTACAACTGTGTTCAATAGGATTGATACAGAAAAAGTCTTACATTAGGTTTTGTTTCGCGTACATTGACAGTTCTCTTGTTCAGTTCTGATTGGTCAATCGTCGACAGATCGTCAAGTCGTGTTTTATTTTGCTCATTGATCCATATTCTCATTTGTGATGTTGGCTTCCATTTTTGTTCAAAAACATTTCTTGACTTGTCACTAGAATTTATATTACAACAGGAAGTGTTCAATACATTTTCTTGCGCTGTTTAGCCTACTGAAACGCAGCAGACGAGACGGATAGACAGACTTCCTGCTTGATCTTTGTGGTTGTAAAGACTGTCACAGGAAGCTCTACTAAAGAACCAGAGAAGTCATTAAGGAAATGGTGAGGACCCAGCGGACTGTAATCATAACAATAACTGCTGAAACGATGCTAGAGAAAGAACTGAAAGACTGAGCCTGGTGGTGCTGCTGCTGCTGCTCACCCATCCATAAAATACCATTTTGAAGCGAACATTTTTAAACTTGCAGCCGATTAAGTGGCTGCCTGAGACTTTTTAAGGTTTTGTTACCCAAATGCTTTTCACAAAAAGCATTCTCTGTGTGCTTAAGGAGAAGTTTCACTTCAAACCCCTGCAGCTGCGTGCCTGAAATGTAGACTGGAGATGCAATATGACAGCATATGAATGAACGTTACCATCAGATTCAGCCACTTAAACTTTCAATATGGGTTATGTGTGCATCTTGGTTTCTGTCCACGGCTAAACTTGCATACTGATGCACCAAACTGCATAATATTTTGGGTGCTCAGTTGAGGCTGCATGCTAAGGACCTCTCGTGGCTGCAATGACTCACGTTCTCAAAACACCTTTTATTGCTTAATAATGCCATGGATTGACTGCTGACTCCTCACTCACGACTCTTAACCCGCCTCCGACCGGTAGAGGGCACAAGTTTAACCTGATGGTGAAATCTCTGACTTCTATCACAAATTGGTCGCAATCATGTATACGCACCAACACAATGTTCATTCAGTGTGTGGAGTGCGAGTGGACGAGAAAATAAGAGAAAATGAGAAAAGTTGGGAGTCGGCAAGAGGAAGAGAACGTTTTTGGGCATAATTAAAACTAAAAGATATGTTGCAGGTATTAACCATAGACTGTATTTAAGAAGTAGTCATGGTGACATCACCCATTGGTTTGTGGACTCCGGTTTTGAAGCCTTGAGTGTAGCGTTTTGGATGACGCCATCTTGGTTCTTTGCAACCAGTGGTTGGACTGTGGAGGAGTGAAGCCTTGGTAAAGATGTGGTAGCAGCCTGTCAATCATAAGGTAGCCCCGTCCTAAAGCATACTCTGCTTTATGGTCTATTTGACTCTAAATGGACCATAATTTACTAAATGAACATCATGCTGTATTGAAAAAGACTTGAAACTAGAGATTGAGACCATAAACTCATGTTTACAATGTTTACTGAGGGAATAAATCAAGAGAGAAGTAGAGTCATTTTAGTCACTCATAGACTTCTATACAACCAGAGGAGTCGCCCCCTGATGGACACTAGAGAGAATGCAAGTTTAAGGCTCTTCAGAATTGGCTTTACTTTTTACAACAGGAGGTTGACGCCTGGTAACAACTGTAAACAGAAACAAAACCAGCACAGTCACCGATACGTGGTCTGTTGTGAATGTGTGGAGATTCCCCTTGGACTAAGTTAGATTCCCAGCCTGAATTACACCCCCAGTCCGGCCCTCATTGTGGGTTGTGTCCATTCAAACAAACAACACAGCAGTAGTCGTTGCAGACACACCTGGTGGAGATCTGTACTCTGCTGCACCTTTCTAGTTCCTCTCCCTGAACGCCTCACTCACGTTCATTTGGACAATTTAATAATAGCAGCTTCAGTGTTGCAGGGAAGGTGGGAAGCAGGTGGGAAGATGAGAAAAGAATGCTGGGATCTGAGAGTCAGTGGGAACAGAGAGAGGGAGGGGGGGTGGATGAAAGGAGGAGAGGACGGAGGGAAGGAAGGAAAATGGAGAGGAGCGTGAAGGTGAAGCAGTAGAGGAGTGAAGGGAGGGATGAGGAGCGATAAACTAGGGAGGGAAGGAGGGGTGAGGGGGCGATGGGAGCGTTAGCGGCCTGCGGGAAAAAAAGAGAAGGAGATTTTAAAGGTCTAAACACTCCCCAGGGAGGCCATGAGTGACACTGGAACAACAACTGCCTCTCTCGCTCTCTCAGTTTCTTAAAATCCTTCTTTCACCTTCTCCATTTTCAGTTGGTTTTTTTCCTTCTTACTTTTCACTTTCTCTGGAACCCTCCTGATATTTTTCACTCTCTCTGCCGTCATCCTCCTTTGCCGAGTCTCAACCACTTCCTCTCTCTTTCCTTTCATGCCTCTCATGCTCGTCCTTCAATCCTCCATCAGACAACTGCACTCTGTACTTCTACACGCCTCCAGTTAAGCACAGTCTCTCAAACGCTTTGTTTTTTCTCTCTTTTCACAGCCACTTTGTCGCCTTCTGTTGCAGTGTGTTGCTCACTTGTTTTATACTGCCTTACTAACATGAAAAATGCCGCTCTCGCTTTGTCCTTACCTGAACAAAAACACACATTTTTCCCAGTGTGACCCCCCTACCCCCTCCCCCAACTCTGACTCACAAACAGCGGCATTAAGTGCGCCCTCTCGCATTTACAGACTCTGAAAAGACAAATTGACTCTCACAAACACACAAAGCGCACATCCATAAATATGAGCGAGCGGCGTGTGGCCCACCAAGCACTAAAGAGAACACTAAAATTACTGCAATCAGCGAGCAATTATGATGAATAAAAACGGAATGATTGTAATCTTACAGGCTAAAAGCTTCTTCATTTCTTTCAGCAGGGCACTTGAACAAAAAAAAAAGGTTTGCAAGCTGGGGAGAGAGAGACTGATAGTCGGGAGGAGAAAGGAAAAGACGACACAGAACGAGAGAGCTCTATGAAGATCTGCGTCGCTGAATAGTGTGTTGCACATTCAAGCTCTTCTACTGTCTTTAATTGCAGAATGTCTCAAAGTGGATAAAATAACAAAAATGGAAATGGTCTTGGATGACATTATTTACAAAAATCAACCCAATTGGAGGATTTATTTCAACATGAATAATTGTGGACAAGTAAGATGTTATAGGCCTCCAATTGCATCGCAAACAAGGACTCCACATAAATGTTTGCTGTGTAAAATATTAGCCACAGATAAAAGAAAATGTGTTAAAGGGATGGTGTGTAGAATTCAGTGATGTTGTAGATTTCAACCAAGTGAATACCCTCTGCTCACTCCTGCAAGACTGTGGCAACATGAGCAGCAGAGTGCCAAACCGTGGTAACATCGCTCACCTCGCTCAGAGGCCATCCATTCCATAATAACACTACTCAAGAAGCAACAGTAGTCAGATGCAGCTCTGCATGTGAAAGGCTCTCTCTGGAGCAGGAGGAAACCTCCAGTTTTGAAAAGTAGAGCCAACGCTGAAGTGCCTTCAACACTTTGTGATTGACAGGTCGCTGCCCGCTGTCCAAACGTCCAGTCTTTGGTTTGTCCGTTCTGGTCTACTGTAGAAACTCGGTGGTGCAACAAGGCGAATTCCATGAAGACTAGGCTAGGCGGGCCTTCTGTGTGGAGTTTGCATGTTCTCCCCGTGTCAGCGTGGGTTCCCTCCGGGTTCTCCACAGTCCAAAGACATCAGCTTAGACAGCCTAGGTTAATTGAAGACTCTAAATTGCCCGTAGTTGTGGATGTAAGCACAAATGGTTGCCGGTCTCTGCGATAGTCTGGGGAACTGTGGAGGGTGCACCCTGCCTTTGCTCAATGTCAGCTGGGATCGGCTCCAGGCCCCCCGCGACCCTGAACAGGCGGTTAAAGATAATGGACGGATGGATCTTTCTGACTTCTGTTCTAGAAGATCCTTAAAACACAGTGCTCGTTTCATTTCATTAATGATGTGCTTGACAGCATTCTAAAAGACTGTGAAGCACTTAATCACAGTTTCAAACAGCTACTGGTGAGGCAGCCAGTGTTCAAGGGTCCAATTTTTGTTTCTTTTGTCGGTGGGGAGTTTTCCCTTTCTCTGTGGACAAAAGGCGAAACGGGGAGGACATGAATTTCGAACGCTGCTATGACAGAAATTGTTTTAATGATCAAAAGCCATCAATGGTAAATGTCAGGGTTTTGGTAGCAGTCCCTTTCTAAAGCTGCATTGGCCAATGGACAAAGTCTCCAGGGCTGATTGAAGATATGAGAGAGGTTACATTTGCCTTGTAGTGTTTTAAGAGTCATTTGAAAACAAAAGAGTAACAGGGCAAAAAGAAGGATCAGGAATCATGAGCCAATCGAAAAACACATTGCATGATGACTCTGCTGACTGGAACAATTGGGACAGCGGAAGAATCATGAATAAATTCCAGGCAGCTCCATCACTGTGCACTCAGTGTAATTAGCCTTCTGAGACCAGACAAGAGCCATCCAAACCCACGGCTCTTTTGGTTACGGAGTGGCCTGCGGTGGAACAAAACGCAAAAAAAACACATGACGTTTGCGCCTACGTGTGTCACTAATAGGAAAGCAGGTCTCATGGGATCGCTAAATGCACTTTAAATGCAATCCCATTGCACAGTGCAGCTCTCTCTCTCACGCACACACACACACAAGCTCAAGTGCAGCGTGACCTTTTGGAATAAATCTGCCTATCAGTGCTCGCTGTGTTTGTGTGACAGATATCTTTGGATATGCAACACTTCACAGCCTTATCTGTAGCCAGCGTCTCCCCCTTTCATTTTCTGACAGCTCTGTGTGCGCGAGTCCTTTCTCCCCCATATGTCTCTACCCACTTAACAGATTAAAGAGCACACACACACACAAACACACAAATGCGCACTCACACAATACACACATGCAGACACATTCTGCTGCTTGCTTCCCCAAATAGCATGCAGGGTAGAGGGGTGGGGAGTGAAATGGCATTGCTCTCTAAATGATACAGAGCAAATGAGTTTATCTCAGAGACAGACAGCCCCCCAACCATTCAGAATCAAACTAGGTCATACTCAGAGAGAGACAGAGAGAGGGAGACAGGGAGAGACTGGAAGAGAAAAAAAGGGAGAAAACACAAATGAGGAGGGAAGAAGAAGAAGAAGAATTAAGAGAGAGAAAAGAAGGAGTTGAAGAGCGACCCCGGCTGAAATGATCTCCTCTCTTCGATCTCCTCTCTCCGGTCCCCCCTGCCTCGTCTCCGCCCTTTGTCTGCGACACTGACATTTCGAGTTGTCGCCTCTCCAAAAAGAGCTGTCACCTACCTAGTCAAATTACATCAGATCACTTGGAGGAGGGGAGCAGAGCAAGGTGCTTCAAAGGAGGTTTTTCAACTGGACCGAGAACCGTGCTCAGCCTGGAGTGGAAAATCGAGTGTTTAAACAACCAACAAGGCAAATCATGTCTTTGTGGTGGCACTTCAGTAGTTTCAAGGGATTATGCCACATAGTGAGAACAGTGCCGTAACAGAACTTTGCTGTATTTCCACTGGGAATAAATTATTTCAGAGAGAGTTAGATTTAAGACTTTTAAAGACTCCTTTAATGCCTCTTGGAATGATATTTAGGACAAATTGAAAAAAGAAAGAAAAACATGAAGCAACATCACTTGGTTGTGGTTAGGGGCAATTTTGCACAAATGTTTACTGTAACATAACACATGAGGGTAGACCAGAACTGGGAAATACCTGGAGTTTTCTTGTCAATTTTGTGTTTCTTACTCTGCATGTGGGATTCCGCTGCTTTGACTTCAATCGTGTCGTGTATACAACTTTTTGCAGAAATTAAAAAGAGTCTCGTATTCGTTGCCTTGTACTGGTTTCAGCCATGCCGCCAAGTCTTGGTTAAATAGCCAATTTTCTTTGAATTTGCACCTCCCATGATAGCTATCTAGGAAACAGTGGATCCTCTGAGCACCCTGGCTGGCATGGATGGATTACTGAACAGGCCTACCAGGGCACAGGCCCAGGGACCCAAACTGTCAGGGGTTTCCCTGGCTTTCACTTACAAAATGCCACTCAAAGAGACATGAACCAACCAGGAAAAGACTCCAAATGACCACAAAGAGACCAAAACAACTACAAAGAGATGCAGAAGAGCTACAGAGAGACACTAACAGACTCACACCGACTATGAAAGTGGCAAAACAACCACAAAGAGACATAAAACAACTCCAAAAAGCGGCTAAACAACTACAAAGTCTGTATCATCCTCCTATGAAGGAGAGGTGGTGGGGCCTATACCCAGGGGACCATTGTCTCATAATCCACATATGCCAACAGAAACAAAATATGAATGGTATTGGTCACGCAATGTTACAATTCAATGTAAAAAAAAAAAGATCAATAAAATCCTATCCCATGTTATAGTATTCTGAAGACTTTTGACAGACTGATTCAAGACATTTCAATACCAATTAAGGCCGAGAATTATGTGTGTGTGTAAGTGTTTTTAAAGATCCGCACGGAAATGTGTTTAAAGACTTTTACGAGACACAACATGGGTAGATTAACTTGGAAGGGGGCCCCAGAGGCAAAAAAGAGCTTCGGGCCCCCTTCTTGCCCAAACCACTCTCACTGCCCACAGTAGAATACACATGGCACCTTAATTACATTTTGCCAAGAGTCCAAGAGACCAACCAGTATCCCTGTTCCGGGGTTTGCTGTGTACCAATTAGCCTGGCAGTTGGTCTTAATCAGGTTTTAATATTTGGTGGAAGTTTGTCCGGTTGTGTTTCCTGTCAAACAAATGGGCAGCTGCATCCTGTTCAAAATATATTTAGTTTGTTTATTCTTTATCTTCTTTTTCTTCCAGCTAACTTTCTAGGCTGTGAATGTGTCAAAGCAACACATTGTCACTTCTAGTCCGATACCGAGGCTTGGTCAGTGCCACTCGGTGTCAAAGTACGACTCTCCATCTTCCCCACTAGCATCAGTATTTTGACATGTCAGGGACGGCGTGTAATTATATGGTTGTTACAAGCATCATGTCTTTTCAAAAACGATGACGTTTAGTTTCACATGTGATCTCCTGGTGAAAGTTTGTGTTTCATTGATCCATCCAACCTCCCCTTGCAACCACCCTTAGCCAACTTTAACTCTGAGAGCCTGATAATGACGCGAATGGGTTTACATTGGTGTTACTCAAAAGCCTGATGCTTCGCACACAGAAGTGTGCATCGATGCCTCGGTATGAGACGGCCGTCGGTGTTGTTGGGAGCGAGGACGGGTTGGTGAAACGAGCAGCAGCGGGTTCTGTCAATTAGTTTAGATTTCAGGAGTGCTGGGGGGTATCGATTGAAAGAAGCGAGTGGAGGCAGAAAAGTACAGAGCTGCATGTATTTAAAATAAATGAGAATTAGAGACATTGAATTTCGATCTCAGCAGCTGAAAAGATGCATTATCATTATTACAGCCGACTCGCCCAGGTACCGCAGGATTAATCTATTGTGGAGGGTTTAAACATGTTAAAGGCTTATCTTTTTCACTTTGTGTTGAAACAGGTGTGCATTTTCAATTTTATTCGCTGTCTGTTCATTCTAAAGCTGAATAATTTGCACAGCTGCAACACATATAGTGGCCTGGGCTCTGAATAGGGGAGATCTCTGAATTTCCTCTTCCAACATTTCTTTTTTTTTTACCCCCTTGTGTCCCTTTGTTTTTCTTAAAGAGCTCAGGAACTACTGCCGTTATGAGACATTTTCTTTTCTGATATTGGGCTTTGTGAACGTGAAAAAACCGAGAACAAATCAGATAAAAGATATATAAATCTGACTGGAAAAATACAGCTGAAAGAGCTTTTCAGGTGAACCATGTATTAATGA
>NW_027176329.1:5097619-5135119 GCF_023349555.1 Cebidichthys violaceus | reverse complement strand
CACTGCTTTCAGTGGTGGAATGTAACTAAGTACATTTACTCAAGTACTGTAATTAAATACAATTTCACGGTACTTTTACTTTCCTTGAGTATTTCAATTTGATTCTACTCCACATCATTTCACAGAGAAACAAGATACTTATTTGACAGTTTCAGCTACTTATCAGATCTGACATACAAAACGTATGAGACGCTTATTAAATATGATGCAGTGCTTTACTATTAAATTAAAAAGTACTGAAAGAACTAAAAGTACAAACAAATCACAACATAAAGTATAATATCTAATGATATAACACTCTGAAACGAGTGTTTCTGCTTAATAATACTTTTAATTTTGAGGTAAAAGTACACATTGTCCTGATAATAATTTATAGACTTTAGACTTTAGACTTTGGTATTTCTATTTTTACTTAAAGTTACTCTGGGGAATTTCATTTTGTGTTGACTTTGGTGGTTTCTGTGGACGAAGGGAGTAGTGTTTCTGAGCACCAGACTCCCTTTAGAGAACCTCTCATTGTACTGCAGCAGGGCCTGACAGTCTTGCCCGCTCAGCCCTGGTTCTGGTTCTCCCGTACCTCCCTTCCCTGCAGCGAGGCCCAGCAACATGGCCTGGGTCTCCAGCAGTGTGTTGTCCATGTTGACTCCTAGTGGGCACCGACAGAGTTTCTGTGAACCTGCATGATTTCATATGATTTCATCTGAATCCGACCAGGTGGATCCAATGATTAGTTTTAAAAATAACTATAACAATAACATATAGAGGCATCTGACGGTTTCATAACCAGTGAAAGGTCCTCACAGTAGCTTTAGTTTAAGGATTTAGAGGCCTTGTCTGTCTTTAAAGCATGGCTGATGGTTCAACCACAGATTCTGTAATTGTCTTCTGCCTCCACTAAGTTGCTGAAATAAACTAAAGCAAGGAAACACAACGCTTACCTTCATCGTGGCAGTCTTGTCACGGCCATGAATGCAGACGCGGCGTGAAGTGGTCTCAACCTCATCCATGAGTTTTATATCAGTACAGCGCTCAAAGCTGCCTCATGTCTGCGTGGCTCTGGTATTTTCATGTTCTAGACTTTGGGGTTGCAGGTATCAGAACGTTTCCTCCCCAACTCTTTTCATTCACCACATGGAGTATTGAAGGTGATGAAGTGGTTCCGCATGTTAATTCAATGAAAACATTGAACATTAGCGACCGTGTTGGCAAACCTTTTTTTCTCGGTTTCCGCTGACGGCAATTACACACTGAAAGGATTTTTCACAGATATTTCCACATCTGTGTAAGTGGATGGGAAAGTGTCTGTTGATGTGACGCAATTAAATAAAATGATATCATGACCTTGCTGATTATGATGATGTATCCACGCGGAAAGAATATATGAAAGTGAGACACGATTGAATGACGTGATTATAGGCGTTTATTAGGCGCTAATATTTTCCTAATGAACGGATTATCAAAGGTTTACACGCCCCCTCTCAACCCGATTAAAAGCTCCTTCTGAAGCGGCCGGATCTGGTCAGTCTGTTCCGTTTGAGGTGGCTACATGAGGCATTTGTATTCTCAGTATTAGTAGAAATAGAGTGATGCAGGAATGAATCCTAAAACCCAGAAATCAGTCAGCATTTTTGCACTTCTGGTTCCCTTCCTACTTGCCAATTGCATTCACGCTTCAAAAATCATTAAAGTGGTGTTTGTTTGTGAAGATCATCTTGCCGAACAAAACGTGTAAGAATCATAAACATTTGGTTGCCACAGAGTTTATATTCTGCAATAATCCAAAACTAATAGAAAAATCCAATTGGCTCGTCATCAGTGTGATGATAACTTCCTGGTAGGCCTAAAAAAGTACATCATCATAGCAGGTTCCTATGATACATTACATGCATACAGTCTGTTAAAAATAAACTTCCATCTTCACAGGAAACAACTTAGTTGAGTTTCGACAAGACAACTTCCGAGTTATGTTTGGAAACGATTGTGAAATACTCAGTTAGGGTTTATGAAAAGATCATGGTTTGAGTCACAATAAATGTTGAAGTGTTGTGACTGAAGTACGGCAGCTTAGTGACAAATAAATCAGCGTAGGGGTACGAACTTGATTTCATGGGATTTTCATGGAACAGCACATTAATTTTGGTCGGTATGCCTGAACGCAGCACTCTACTAGGGTCCACGTAACATGCACCTACTGTTAATAACCGTGAATGGATTTACTGTGTGTGTGTGTGTGTGTGTGTGTGTGTGTACAGGTACTACTACTACGTTGGAATTTAAAACAGCACTTGATGCATTTACTGTCACCAGGTGTGACAGCTCTGACTCACAGATGTGAGTTTACACTCGCCTTCCTCACGACGTGCTTTAGAATCTGCAACGTGTTTGTACATGACAGGTGTGTGTGTGTGTGTGTGTGTGTGTGTGTGTGTGTGTCCCTCAAACCTAACCCTCACCCTGGTCCTGCTGTCTTGGCTTTTGGGTGTGTGTTTTGTCTTGGAAGTGATTTGTTGCAGAGCCCAACAGCCGGCAATGAACTTTTTCGACCTCAGACAATATCCTCCCTTGACTCGGTGCTCCTGGGTGAACACGCACACATAAAAGAGACACACAGGCGGACGCACGCTGCAGGGCTAACAGCTGACTTTCTCTCTACGGCTCTCGCCGCCAAGGCAACCATTTACCCTCATTCCGCACACTTCCTACACACCCATCAATCACTTTGCACCTCTGTTAGACTCCTCGTCTTAAGTCTTTTTCTCCCCTCTCTCTTTTCCTGACCTCATTTCTTCCCTTCATCCCACCTCCTCTTCCTCCACGTCTTCTTTTTCATTTCCTCTGCCTCCTTCTCCCTCCCTTCCTCCTCTACCTCCTTCATTCTCTCCTTGACTTATCCCTTTTCTGCACTTCCTCCGACCCCTTGTTCCCTCCTATCAATCAGATTTCCCTGTTGATAAAAGAATTATGTATCAAAGTGATGGACACTCATTACTCCGATAAATAATGCATCGCTGTCCTGATGAATGGCTCATTGTCAGCTAAAAATGGGCTTCGGACGTTGTGAAATGTCACCTGTAAAATATCTGTCCATCCTTTCATCCTCTCTGCTGCACCTGATAGCGCTTATACGACTACTCATGGTTTTTTTATTGCCATGCACATTCATTTGTTTTTCCCGTTTGATAAAAGCATGAAATACGGCCGCCATTTGCCGCCATTAAGGAAAAATAACAACACAAATGCCGCAAATCATCTTGAAAGGGTTCCAGTTTGGAGTGGAAGTAGTTCTTAATTTGTGTTTTTCTGCACAGAAAATGCGCTCACCGGCCGAGTGGAAACCTGCAGCAGCTCGCTACAGCTTCTAAAGGAGACGCGCGCTCCAGTGAGAGGGCAGTGAGGGCGAGATAGAAAGAAGAAAGTTGTAGAAGTAGAAGAAAAGTAGAAAAAGAGATTACCAAAGAGGGATTAAGAGACAAGACAGAGAAAGGGGGAAAGCCTGTGCTCCTCAGCACTCAAAAGAAAGCAGACTGTTACGTGTGAGCTTTGGAGGAAGGAGGGGAGGAGGAGGGAATAGAAAAGTAGACAAAAACAAGTGAGAGAGAGAGAGAGAGAGAGAGAGAGAGAGAGAGAGAGAGAGAGAGAGAGAGAGAGGAGAAGAAGAAAGAAAGTAAAGAGAGGAGCAGAGGGAGAGGAACGCTTCCCTGAGAGCTCTTAAGCTCTCGTTGTGTACTGTGATGAGTGATAGTGTTTGCAGGGTTAACAGCCCAAAGCTGTGGGATGGAGGGAATACACAACACACATAAAGCTGAAGGGGGGGCGCACACACACACACACACACACCAGAGGAGAGGGATGAGGGCAGCAGAGAAGGCCACGACCCAAGAGGATCCCCCTGACGACCAGCCAAAGGTTCATTCATGGATGAACGTCGACTCTGAGTGGACGGGTGGAGCTTATTTTGACAAAAACTGCTCGCTAAGAAGAGTTGTACGAATGCACATAACTTTCTCAGCTAAACCTCTCTTCCGTTTCGGTCCATGTCCACGGAGAAAAAGGATCAGCCGCATATTGCGATGCTAGCGAGCGGACCAGACACAGTTGTCGTGGTGTGCGCTGCCGCGTGACGAGCAGTTGCATTTCTGGGGACGAAGGCGTCTGTATTCAACACAGACGTATAAACCCGCCTTCATGGAGGAGAGAGAGGTGCGTTGTGGGAAAATGGGGGAGAGAAAAGTAAGGTCGAGAGACAGTAAGAGAGAGAAAACTGGTGACCAGGAAGAGGAGGGTTTACAACTAAAGTTACCCAGCAGACAAAGGTCAACAGCCCGGTCAGACCAGCTTCCACAAACAACATCGTTTCAATTGTGTCACTGACAAAAGTGTGAAGACAATACTGAACTCTAAAGTCCAAAATGAAGGAAGCTACCTTATAATCTGAGTCACACCATCCACTTCAATGAAAAGATAAAGCTGTTGGAGACATCATAGTGTGTCTAATGCCAATAAATCAAAATAAATGGGAACAAAATGTGTGTGTGTGTGTGTGTGTGTGTGTGTGTGTGTGTGCGTGTATGTGTGTGTGTGTGTGTGTGCCAGATTTGGCTATAAAGTGTGTGTGTGTGTGTGTGTGTGTGTGTGTGCGTGTATGTGTGTGTGTGTGTGTGCCAGATTTGGCTATAAAATGTGTTGCTTCATTGAACGAACATAAAAAATAAGAAGCGGAAATTGATTTCAACAAAGTTGTATGTTCTCAGTCTGGGAGCGCATGGGGGGGGGGGGGGGGGGGGGGGGCTGGACATAGCCAGAATGACAAGCACTGATGCAAATCCAAAATCAATCCTGAGACTGAGGATCCATTGCGTCTGATGTCCCCAATCAGTGAATGAAGCGGGAAAGAAAACGAGCGAGGAAACAGCTCGCTGGCCATTTTGTTTCTTCTTTGTTTCCTCCATTTGCAAACCCTTTCAAAGTCGTGTCAAGTGCTTAACGTGCACTGCAACGACGCTCCTCTGCAAAAGCCCATCTTACTCTGAGATGGAAGTTTCGGTAAATTACACTTTAACTGCGTAAAAACAATGCTCCCTTTGCAGTACTCGTTTACCTGCAACATCTGTAGAATGCTAACAACCTCATTGTGTGGAAGCAGAGGGTTAATAGCAGGGTTGTTATCCATTCATCCTGCAGGGATTAGCTTTAAACTCACGCTTTCTAGCTTCATTTTAAGAGAATAAACCAGAAAAACAGGGCAACCACGAGGACTAAGTAGAGTATAAGAAACATGAAACGAGGAGCAGGTTTGTTGGCAACAAGAGAACAAGAAAATTCTACTCGGTGGTTCCCACTCCACAGAAGTCAATACAACACACCACAGCTGGAGCCAGAGGAGATGCACTGGTGGGAAGCCATCAAAGACAGGAGAGGAGAAAATTAATAACAGTGAGGGCAATGAAAAAAACCAGAGTAAACCTATAAAACGTGCCAAATACAAGTGTGAAACACGGAACAGAGTGGAACTGAGGGATAAAAGACAGTTTAGCTATAACTGTTGTTTCCTGGTAGTTCCTATCATTGTGTGATCGTGACGATAGCTACAAACTAGAGTTGATACTGAAGACTATCAAATGGATAGAAGTAAAGACACCTCCCAACTTCATTAGCTTCCACACAGCAGTCGTAGCTGAAAACTACCTCTGACTTTGAAATGCCTTTATTAAAGTCAAAGAACTGGATCAACTATTCAGCCGCAGTGGTTTATTCCACGTATGCCTGATGTATACTCCTGTGGCTGCACTGCATGTCATTTCTTTTTGATTTGGACCAGTTGTTTTCTTTTGTCAGACCGTCTTTGATTTACTTGATAGGCGTGATTCATAAGTTCCATATGAGTGGAAGGTGCCCAACACAACTCCATGGCTGGGAAAGAAAAGAAGATGGACAAGTTGGATGATGAGGAGCGTCTGTGCCTGGAATTACTGAGGCCGTTGTTTAACCAAATGAATCCCATAAAGGATAATGAAGTTGATCTGAAACGATGGTTCTCGCCCAAACGTTTCCTCGCCCACCAAATCTCATGAGTCCACATGGAGCGGCAGGTCCGTCCTCCTCCCCTTACGTGCTTAGGCCTTCCCTTCATCCAGAGCAAGCGCTCTACCGCCGCAGATATTCCGTATAATAGCGACCAGACGCAACCAAAGCATCTCAGCCTCCAAAGCGCTGTCAAGCGCTCCCAGCCGGGCCTCTTCAGGAGAGCTGGGAAAAACGCTTCGGTGGAGAAGAGCTGTTAGTGAAACCATTTGTACCAACTCAGGTCTGCTGCACTGTTCAAAGGTGTTGTAGTCTTATTTTTAGTCAAATGGAGTTGGAGGGTTTGAATAAAATATTAATGACACTGCCCCCCCCCCCCCCCCCCCCCCCCCCCACACACACACACACACACACACACACACACACACCTCCATCATTGTTCATGCAGTCCCTAACAACAATGTTCCCAATAAATCTAATAAATAAAATAATAACTTCATGAAATCTGATTAAAAAACAGTTCAATGATTTATTTAAGGAAAAGAGTGACTTATTCTTCAGAAATTAATTTAAATTCATGTGATCATCAATTCAAGATTCAAGAGCAACTTTTCTGAACAGAGGTGAAAACCAGTCGAAACTCTTTAACACAGAGTAAATGACAGGGTTAATAATGGCATTACTAATCCAAACTATGCAAATACACACCTACACCCTGCTGACATGCACCCAGTGAACAACACAACACATGCACACACACACACACACACACACACACACACACACACACACACACACACACACACACACTCTCGGCACACACTGAGCTGCATGCAGTCACGTATGCTGTGTTGACACACTAATCAAGTCCCAAAAACCCGATTCCCAGCTAATCAACATGTTTCTGAGGGGGAATGGAAGAGGAGCCACTAATGAATACTCAAAGAAAACTAAATGTAACGGTTGGTGGGGTCCAGCGAAAAAAAGAAGAAGTAAATGTTGGGACTTAGGCGAACTTTTGTGTAATTTAGATAAAAAAATGCTCCATTTTCCCAATTGATGGCCATGTAATTATCACGTTACGAGGTATTAGCGATGGCTTGGCTTGGTCACGGAACATTTCATCCACATGGGAAATAATTCCACTTGTTAATTACAGTGAAAAGGGGGCGAAATGAGAAGCCGGAGATAAAGCACAGAGTCTCTGCGCTGAATTTACAAAATATATGAGGACAAAAATAAACGGAAATGCACTTTAGTGTTTCCTTGTGCATTCAGGCTTCGGTATGATCCCAGTGCAGTTACACTTGACCTTTTACTCTTTGTTTGTTTGGGAGCCATGTCCTTGATTTGGTGCTCTGCTTTATGTTTACATGTGTGTGTAATGTTGAGATGATGAAGAAGATGAACCATGAGATTTACTGATCTCTCCATATTCAATATACAGAATACTTCCTTTCAACAGCTCCTACTGATGCTACTGCCGTCACCTCGATTAGTACAACTAAGGCTACTTGTTCACCAAGACCACCACCTACCAGGTCAATGACGCTAACATCTTTTATCGTGTTTGTACTGTAGAACCAACAAATACTGACAGCTCGACCCGATCACCAGAACAATTGTTGACTCTGTACATTTCTGCAAAGCACCGTATGACGCTGGCAGAAATGCACAATGTCACGGGGTTAACGTTGTGAAAGTATTGGTTAGGTTTAGGCATAAAACTACTTGGTTAAGGTTAGAAAACAGATCATGGTTTGTGTTGTAATAATAATGTAATGTAGTAACTTACCAACGCAATGGAACAACGTATAACGAGTAACAATGTAACTAGCATAATTAAATCAAATCAAAACGCCCTTAGCAGACTGTCTTACATAAGGTAACAATATTACATAACAAGCGTTAACAACGTTCACCTTTGCTTTCACAGGGAACATGAACAGTGCTTTCCTGCATTCCTCTGACCCATCCTTCTAACCTTAGTGGTCTCTCTCTCACTTGTCGTAATCCTCACACATCATAGCACATAACTCTGAGTGACGGTCGCTCAATACAATGCGTCACTTGCTCTGTGCATCACTGGTTGCATTTCATCACTTGCTCTGACCAAATGACAAAACATGCGCATAATGTCAACATTTGATCCTGGCGACTGGACTGAATACTTAATTAACAAAATCAGCATTAAAAAGTATATTTATATAAATCAGCATTAAAAAGTATTTATATATCAGTATTTTGCCAACAACAGTAGGACATATAAGTCATTCTTTTTGTCAAAGTTGCCCTGTGAGGTGTTCTTGTAAATAAGTCAAATTTCTGTTTGCATGTCTACTAGCTGGTGGTCCTCTTCCTTTCCTTTGCTGGCACACATGTAGATTTCTTAGTGCATCACCGCCTGTAGATCAGTGGGATAGTGTGAAACCATTGGCTTGACACCACCTGTTTAACATTGCTCCATAGCGTTACTAGTGGTGAATTCCACAGGGTGCCTTTAATGTTGACAAAAGATCCCCTTAATGGTTAAAAAACCATGAAATGGGAACACTGGGTAAAACTAAAGTATCCAACATGCTCAGAGACATTTTTAAACTATCCCATCTCTCTGTCCTCTGTTCTATCAAATCAGACTGCTTTTCTCTCCATAAATAATAGTCCATCAGATTACATTTAATGTTGATCCCTCACTGTCTAACATCCTGTCCACATGTTCTGTTCCAAAAAGAAACGCATCACATTAAGACGGTAATGTAATTGCATGGGGCCTTTAAAAGAAACAGAGTTAGCATGCTGGTAGGAGACAGGATGTGAACCCTCAACGCATTATTTCCTTCATCCATCTTCCCTGACTTCCCTCCTATAGGACTTTATGTTTTACTGCAGTATAAAAACGGTCCGGCTGTTTCCCGCTTTGCTACTGAATGTGAAAACTGTCAACAATTGTCATTTTTCTGTTGAGAGCAGGGGGGAGACGACCTGAAGAAGTTGTCCACCCTTCGGGAAAACGTAAACAGGGTTGTTTTTCGGGGCCGTTTGAACAAATGATGAGTGCTGTTGTTTTTCCAGTGAGTACAATCTCGCAGAACACGAAAAGTGCATTTCCACATCGGTTCTCAGTCTGACTTTTGTTCTCTCATTTTCTATCTCTGCATCTCAATCTCTCTCCATTGCCCTCTCTAACTAACTATTTATCATGCAGAGAGCACAAGCAGGGTCGCTCGGTAATATCTGCATTCCCACGCCTCTGTTTTTCATATCTATTGCTCTGTCTTTCTCCGCATCACGCTCCCTGCTAGTACGCCGCTCACTAATGTCTGTAAATGAGAGAGAGCAACAGGCTTTATTATGACGGAATGAAAACCAGCACAGTGAAGCTGAGCAAGCTGCGCACACACACACACACACACACACACAACCACACACACATACACAACCACATCACACAGGCTTGTACATACAGAGCGACGGGCCCAACCTCTTACACACACACACACACACACACACACACACACACACACACACACACACACACACACACAGACACACACTGAGAGAGGTTGGGTGTAAACAGAAGCAGTCCATTAGTCATACTTAGAAGGAACATTGTAATCAGTTGGGATTCACAGAAACACATACAGACCACACAAATGGCATCACACAGTGGGACTGAGATCTGTGAGAGCGAACACTGAATATGTAACCACAATCTGACACATTCAATATATGACTGTAGAACAAGACAATATGGAACACCACACTGAACTGAAATATATAAAGTGGATAAAGATGCTAAATTTAGAGCGCTGGGAGCATATATAGAGAATAAAGCCTACAAAAGAGCATGAAAATATGAAACAACAGGCGAGAAGATACCGGAATTTATGACTATACCACTGTAAGATATAAGTACAATTCAGGCGGAAACCTTGCCAATGCGGGAGTGCCTTAAACTTGCATTCTCTATACTGACCAGTAGGGGGCGACTCCACGGGTTGTAAAAAGAAGTCTGATTGTATAGAAGTCTATGAGAAAATGACTCTACTTCTCTCTTGATTTATTCCCTCAGTAAACATTGTAAACATGAGTTTATGGTCTCAATCTCTAGTTTCAAGTCTTCTTCAGCATGATGTTCATTTAGTAAATTATGATCCATTTACAGTCAAATAGACCATGAAGCAGGGTATACTTTAGGGCGGGAATACTTTGTGATTGACAGGTCGCTGCCGCTACCAGAGCCATATACAGCGTCTCTACGTCACTCCTCCGTAGTCCAAATATGGTCAAAGATGGGGAAGGCCAAATCAACAAACTTGAGGCTTCAAAACGGCGATCAACAAACCAATGGGTGATGTCACAGCGATTATGTTCACTTCTTATATACAGTCTATGGAATGATTGGATCGTAGCAAAGAACTTGAAACCCACCATGGAATATAAGATTAATTCTCATCAAAGATTAGAGAAACATCTCCCAAGGTTAAATGGTCCCAGGTAGGGGCCAGACCAAAACGAGTCACTTACCCTATATGAATCGCCGATCAAAGAGTTGTAGCACTTTGCCCAGAAAAGGGAATCCAAGCCCCCTTCTGGACTTGGAAGGGGAGCTCGCCACGACCGTCTGCTGGCCTTGACTCATGGGGCTCGGCTGGGCACAGCCATAAAAAGTCTACATGGAACTGCCACCCGGTGGCCCCACCACTCACAGGGATAGACATTGGGATCAGGTGCCTTGCATTGCAAAGGTGGGCACCTAAAACTGCTGACCCCTGGAGAGACTGGCTCTAGGTAAGGAACCGTAGCTCCATCTACGTTCCGACCCTCACCTTTGGTCATGAGCTGCGGGGAGTGACGGAAAGATTGAGATTGTGGATACAAGCGGCCAACATCAGCTTCCTTCGTAAGGTGGCTTAGTTTCACCTTAGAGATCGGGTGACAACTTCAGACATCAGACGTTTCCTAGGTACCTATAGGCACAACTGGTAGGAGGCCCCGGGGTAGACTCAGAACACGCTGGAGGGATTATATATCCCGTCTGGAACTGGGAACGTCTCTGGGTCGCCCAGGAAAATGTTGCCCCAGATAAGCGGAAGATAACGGATGGATTCATAGCGAAACTGCTCTCCGAGCAATCCAGCAGTCAGAAGCTTCTAAGAATTGTGTATACTGTGTGTAACATATTGTTATAATATGACTTTTATTAACCTTTTAAGACCCAAAATTTAAAGGTCTGATTGAAAAATTGTCATTGTCAACTTTCCACAAATGTCAAAAAAGTGAGGGCACGCTGCCAGTCCAAGGGCACTGGTGTGCATATTGACTGTAGGGACATGTCCCGACCAATATTTTGGGAGGACTGAATTGTCCCAACCAATATTCGAGCAAACTCGTTCATATTATTCTTGTAGCGAACTGACACAGAGAGAGAAGTGAAGCAGAATTGCTTGTTGACCGGCGTGGAGAAACGTGCTTCTGGTGTGATCATCATGGCCGCAGCCAGTCATGAGGTCACCAAGGTCTGGACCTCGGTAATTATTTCCTACAAAGCCCATCGTCTCTGCATGTCAATGACGTGAAACTGCTTGAGTCGGACAGCTGTGATGGTGAGGTGACTGTAGGATGCAGAGAGTGTTTGGTCATGTTCACTGCAGCCATTCTACTCACAAATCTGATGATAAAGTATTTATCTGCGCGGTATAAGAAGATATCATTGAAAACTAGTGACTCTGTTGTGTCATTCTTTAAGGTTATTTGACCGCCAGGATCAGCAGCAGACAGTCCGGCCCTCTCCTCTGCACTCCGGGGGTTAGAACTACTGGTTTGAACGTTTAAGCCTGCAGGTAGGTGGCAAAGTTAGCGTTTGTGTGAACACTAAGCCACACAACTGTGCGATTTATGCCCGATTAGAAGTGTTTTCTATTAGTTAAGTTGAAATATTACGCCTTTATTCTCATTACCATGCGAGTTTACTCTCGTAGTAGCAAGAAGTAAGTTTAATCTTGTTTTTACAAAATATTGCAAATTTATTCTCAACATCTAAATAAAGCACATATGAGGGATATGTTTTGAATGCTCAAAAAGGTTTTTTATCTTGGGCAGAAATCTTGCTGAAAAACATCTGAGCTATTAAATTCCAGGTTTATAAATGAACTACAATTAATGAATGAATCATTGAGCTGAAAAGAGGTTAAAGACACAAAAAAAGATTAAATTATGACTATATGTGTATTGACTGCAGGAGAAAAAATATTTGAAAGCAGTATGCCTGAGAGCCTAACTGCATTATACTCCATTATATTTTTATATATTGAATTGTCACCTGGTGCCTGAACTTTTTGTTTTTCTTACATGAAGAAATATATTTCCAGCATAAATGAATGCTGAAAAGTTTCCCTGAATGCAGGAAATCAAGTGTTTTTACACTCTAATTGTTTTTGTGGTTAAAGCATCACATTGTAGATAACAATAAGCTTCGCCTCTGAGGGTTTGAAGTCAACCAGAGGCAATACAACTGGGAAATCTATTCTGTGAACTACAGTTCTTCTGTAGTTGATTAAGTTTACGCTTTCAGAAGCTTTATGACCCTGAACATTTCAGTCAGGAACGCATAATAAACGAACCCTTGACCTTGCAGGGAAGACACGGAAAGAGGCTGAAAATAAATGTGAAGGAGCACAAAGAGAAAACAGCCACCGGAATCCAAAACGGAAACGCATTCTGCGCAACCTGCAGCTCCGCGTTACAACACAATACGAGTGGAAACGCAGGGAAGGCGAGACAAATGCAGAGCTGGACCCTCTCCCAAAACGCGCTGCCGAAAAAATCCCTCCAAAGCATTTCAACACCCATGGGAAAGCTCTTTTTCTGTTTTTTAAACTTGCTATGGTAATATCACACAGAGGCAGTTCGCCGCGGCGGAAGGACAGCGGGTCCCACCTCGAGCCTTTGGCAGCTCGAATCTCCTGCCGCAGGAGGCATACGGTAATTAGCTCTTCAACTTCAGAAGACAACACTTAGCGAGCCAGACAGCCTCGGCCTGCTTAAAGGGGCGGAAAAAGAGGTGCACTGACACGATTCAGATGCATTCAGACGTCAAGCATACGCCGCACACACATGCATAAATGCACGCGCAGTTAAGCATGTGACACTTTGTGTGCAGGTAGTCACACAGCTGTAACAACTGAAGAGGCTTTAGGAGAATCCAGCCCCCTTGTTTGTGTGTGTGTGTGTGTGTGTGTGTGTGTGTGTTTTCTCCAAATGCAGCTACCAGCTTGTTTGATGTTTTCGTGACCAGTTGCATTGCACCAAAGTTGTTATTAATGAGCGGCTTGATAAGCCCCTATGGGCGTCGAGCCACAGTGTGTGTGTGTGTGTGTATGTGTGTGTGTGTGTGTGTGTGTGTGTGTGTGTGTGTGTGTGTGTGTGTGTGTGTGTGATCAAGGCCTGCATGATGTTAATGGTGGGTAATAATGCAAACTCTAATTGTTATGGTGGCTAACCTAGCATGAAGGGAGGCATCCTCTCTGAAATTAATACATCCCCAACCACACACACACACACACACACACACACACACACACATACCAAACCACTGATGATCCCCCTTCCCACCTCAGTCACACATAACAAACAAACATGCTCAAAACATTTGACCTGTAGCCCTCTGGAAAGAAGGCTAATGTAGTAGCTTAGGGACTGAAAAATGCCTTTTTCACATCATATCATTAGTTCATATTGTATTTTTCATATCAACATCCAACCATCTTTCCTTTCTGTAAAACACAATACGATGTGTGCTTATGGAGAAATCTGACGGAGTGCTGTCTAACCTTTGTTATGAAGGCAACAGAACATATATTAATCCAGCAGGGAAGCAGGGAGTTGGGGCAGTCCCCCTGGACCAGACCACCCGCTTCTGGGATTTGCACTGGCTGAATTTGAGCTAACTGGGAGTCCGTCTCCTGTTATGTCGTTTCTGTATCAAAACAAACACGGACCCTGTATACCTTTAACGGAGCAGCTCTACTTCTTTGTCCAAGTGGTATTACAAGACAGGACGGGCCGGGGCTAGATGCTCGTTTCACTATATAAGACATACACATTAACACTGTAACATCTTCCCACATCTTGATCTTTTGAATGTCTTGAACCAAAATTGTGGCCTGATCCTACACATTGAACCTTTAACCACAAAGACTTCAACAAAACCAAAACGACCAACATCAGGGCAATTGAAAAGAAGCTGTAGTGGCTTCGAAGGCTGTTTTTTACACCAGTGATGTCTGTTAAAACAGCAACATATGTGCCTATATTTTCAGAATTGATCATTATTGAAAATATATTGTTTAATGATTATGAGAAACAAAGCAGCGGCCCTCATTAGATCAGTTAGAGCTGCTAAGTGCAGTTTAAAAACAATAAATCATTGCCACTTTCATTGAGGAATTAGTGTTATTATACCCATACAGGCGAGACCATCCACATCAGCGGCCTCATTGATCGGGTTTGCCGGACACACGGAACCCGTGGCAATGATTCTTTTTTACGGGAAACGTGGCGGCGGCGATGCAGAGAAACGTGAGCACCGATTATACTGGTGCTGTGAGATGGAGGACCCCAATTTTCTCTGTCGGGGGTCTCTTTTGTTTACTATAATTACACCGAGATATCAAGGCTAATTTGACAATGATATACTGATGTCTGGAAAGCAGTTGTTTAGCACCTAATGTGTGATCCGCAGCTGGAAGGAGCAGATCCAACCAAAGCCTCTGCTGGAGTTTTGCTGGCATGACCTGCATATGCGGCGGTAACGACAGCTGACGGGTGTTTTTATGCATGCATGAGCACAACACAGAAGGTAAACATACTGCGAGTAACAACACGGAGGCTTTAATGATACAAAAACACAGAACCCGCAAATCTGAGCAGAAGCAAATACAAGCGCACCTATATGAAAACCAGCAGGTCTGCATTAAGCACACGCACACAAAATACCCTGTCCATGCTAATCAGCTGGGTCATTAACATAATAAAAGGGCGTGGTGTCAATGGGACTAATGTATGCTGACTTCTCCTCTGGTCACCTTGTCACCTTGCTGACAGAAGGAGTCCAGGAAGGTTAGGGGTCTGTGTGTGCACGTGTGTGCGCAGGAGAGAGAGAAGAATGCTGATTCTTTAAAAGATAGGCAATGTCAAATAAATGGACATTTTCGCCATCTAAATGGTTATTTGTTCAGTTATGGGAGAAAAAGACAAATAGGAGAAACGGGGCTGGTGCACCAATCTGGGCCCAGGTGGTCTCCTTTCAGTCCTCCTGACATTTACGCCCCAGCTGGTGTTTGCATGCATTTGTTGGGGCAGATGTGTGTGTGTGTGTGTGTGTTTGTGCAGTTGCAAGTTACAGTTTGCACGTGTGTATGCATGAGTTTTTTCCTCGCACTGTCCTAAAGGTGAAAGCCGTTCAAGCTGCCAGCTTCTGCAATCGCAACTCTCAGCCTGCGAGACACGCGGAAACACACACACACGCACACACACACACACACACACACACACACACACACACACACACACACACACACACACACACACAGTAGTTTTAGTAGTAGTTTGTCTGTATATAGTCATGCATTCATACGGAAAGAAGGAAGCCATACAAACACAAACAGCCAATATGTGGAGGCTAAATATTCACACAGACGCACGTTAATGTGAAGGATTCCAGCTGCGGCGCTGACAAGCCCCCGAGAGTTGGCTGTTTTCTGAGAAGCCTGTCAAAATGTCTTTACCTGTTTTTCTCTGGAGGCACAGGATGTGATAACATGACACACACACACACACACACACACACACAGACACACACACACACACACAGAGAGAACAGGAGGACACATACACGGCAAACAAGCACAGACAAAGAGACACATTCTTAGAAAGTCAACGATCATGTAAAACACGCTGAAGGCATGCACGGTACACCACTTGTTGGCAAAACAGCACACATTGATTTCTGTTAAAGACACGCAGGTGTATGCAAAAAAACTGTCACAGGTATGAGGAGCACCAACCGTGCCTCCTACAACACCTTCCCATACGACTAAACTGCGTTCTCAATTACGTTTCGAGGGGCAACGGATTACGGTCATAACACTGAATCAAATCAAAAATGCAACTACTTGGTTAGTTTTAGTAAAAACATAATTTGGCTTAAAATAAGTATGTTTGTTGCGTTTTATTTAACTTAAGGACGTAATTATAAAATTCAACTTTGACTTGTGGTTTCACATGGGAAGTGAACAGCGGTCTCCTGGATCAAACTCCTGTTTGTGTGACCCTCCCATCCACCCTGACCTCCTCCCGTATGCAGACATCTGCAGACTTCACGTCAAAAAATAAACGTAAACCGAGAGAAAACGATGACGACGCAGTTTGGTTGTACGGGGTCATAATGTTTAGGAGACCATCTTTGTGAGGACACTCATTGACATAAGGCATTCCTCAGCCCCTTACCTTTTCATTAGTCATCACAACTATATGCCTAACCCCAACCTCTAGCCTTAACCTGACCCTTAAAACTAAGTCTGAAGCCTCAAACAGGCCTTTGAAGAAGTGAGGAACGGCCAAAATGTCCACATTTTCCCAGAATGTCCTCACTCTGAAAGTCTAACACACACACAGCAACACACAGAGAGACAGATGGTGACCTCAGGCTTCACAGGCAGCAGCTGCATTTCAAGCAGGTAATGCTGCCAATGGCCATTGCAGAAATTATAGGGAAGAAAAACAAAACACAAGCTAAACACACACACACACACACACACACACACACACACACACACACACACACACACACACACACACACACACACACACACACACACACACACACACACACACGTCGTATGATCTTTAGCCTCCCCGTTTCCTTCACAGAGCTCACCCCCAGCACCACGCCATGCCTCAGGTGCACCAGTACTATATTCTCATCACATGCGGCACACACACACACACACACACATATAAACAAACAAACAAACAAACAAACAAACACACACACGCACACACACACACACACGCACACACACACACTACTCACAATGACATCAGGTACTCAAACGCATCCATCTGTCATACTTACTCTCATGTCAAGCACATTATAAAACAGCCAGCTCTGTTTCCCTACCGGCAAAATGTTTGATTCATGTTTCAGATCCTCTCTGATTTTTTTAAATGTGCTTACTTGTGGCATTTTGACATCAATAAATCACTACGACACTAATATTTGTCTAATTACTGTAAAACACGTTTGCCAATTGAAAAGATCAGCTGCTCCTATCCACCTACACAGCTGGCTTTTTCTTTTCTTTGGAAGACAGTCGCAGCTTTATTCCAGTTCGTAGTTGTTATTGTTTCCTGCTGTCCTTCACATTCTCATCACAACACTCTTATTCAAGCCATCCTTGCTTTATTGCTCTTCAGAGCAACTACAGAGGCGTAGGGGCAGCGTTTTGTTTGCGGCAGAAAAACAGCAGGCATCATGGGAAATCTAGTGTTCATTTTGCAGAACAGAAAAACGCTAAAGTGTAGCACCTTCAACAGGAAATCTGATTTCTCCTGCGAGGTCAATAAAGACTGCATACTTTGCTCCACATGTATTACACTTATATGTGATAGAGAACATGTTTCACTCATTATTTTGTTGCTGATTTATTATCTTTCATATATTTTTATATTAAAAAACAAAAACTAATTCACTGACTTATCCTTTCAAGACTTTTTGACCTTGTCTTATTCACATTTTTACTGAGAATTTGACGAGGAGATCAATACCACTCAGCCAGCAGCTGGTTTGCTTAGCTTAGCTTAGCATAGTTTTTTGTGAGGATTAAACAAGCAGAGCACACAGTGCTAATTACTGAGCTTTAGAAGCGCTTTACGGCAGATTTAGTGCACTATGGACAGAACCAGGCTAGCCGTTTCCCCCTGTTCCCAGTCTTTATGCTAAGCTAAGCTAACCGGCTACTGGCTGTAGCTTCATATTTATTCCGGGCATGGGAGTGGAATCAATCTTCTTATGTTTACTCTGGGCAAGAAAGCCAAAAAGCGTGTTTCCTAAAGTGCATCTATCTCACCTAAACTTCTGACGTGTCATAATGACTTTTCTATTGTCGACCCCACCGAGGCTTAAACCATTAGTTTATTCATGTATTCCCTCAGTGACTCAAAGAGGAGCTGATCACAGCGGCGCATTAGTCAGAACGCCGGGGAACACCTTGGACAGGCTGTCAGTCAACAAAAGCACATTTGGCACTTGATTTGCGATCCAACAACAAATCAAATCCATCAGTCGAGGCCGTCGCGTGTATCCGACACGAACTGCACCTTCCAGTCTGACAGCGGCTGTGATTTTGCTGAAGTTAACTGCAAGCAGCTCGCTCACCGCCGCGCCGCATTTACATTCAGCACGAGCTCCCCGCGCGGCAGATGGTCGCTGTGGTTTGTGTGCATCGTGTCAACTGTTGATTGCAACATTTGCATGAATTATTTGACTTCCCGTTCTGCCTGATAAAAACTGTTTCTCCTCTTCCCAATGCACAATCTGCTGCGCTATTCTTCTTCTTGGCGGTCGAAACAAACACACAAAGGCAGATTAAAAAAAACATCGAAATCAACTTCTTTTTCAAAAAACAGAAATCACTATATAGACTGATATGGGGCACACAGAAAATAAAAAGGAAGCCTATGCATTCTGCCTCAATCAATGCTACTGTCCGTTTCTCTCCATTCACTGTGCAAGGCCAAGGCCAAAGCCATCTAACAAAGAGCAGCGCTTTCACTGCGAGCACTGTGTGTGTGTGTGTGTGTGTGTGTGTGTCTGTGTGTGTGTGTGTGTGTGTGTGTGTGTGTGTGTGTGTGTGTGTGTGTGTGTGTGTGATACTGGTTTAAAGGACTGAGAAAACCCCCCTGTATGGTACAAAGAGTCAACTACTCACAAAAGAGAAGACATTGAGTAGGAGTTAAGTGTGTGTGTGTGTGTGTGTGTGTTTGTAAATGTGGAAAGATGTGTGTGTGCTGACAAGTCTTGGTAGTATAAGTTGAGGCAGACAGAGGGACGGAGGATGAAGGGGGGAGGAGGATGAGAAGTGGGAGGCGGAGAGGTGGAGCAGGTGAAGGCATCCAGCATCAAACGGAGAGGAGCTCCGTCTCTCTGTGGTCCTGCTTACTGAACAGCTAACCGCCGTTGAAATTCAGGCTATGTTCAGTTTTAGCTAGAGAAATGTGTAACGCCCAGGGGTGTGTGTACTGCTGTGTGTGTGTGTGTGTGCATGTGTGTGTGTTGGAGTGTAACAGGTTAAAGTTGAATAGCAGAAAAAGAAATGCATATCTGAAATTTTGTGTTGTTTTGAAGTTGTGCGCGTGCGCACACACACACACACACACACACACACACACACACACACACACAAACACACAACATGCTTAGTCTTTGGATTCACAGCAGGGTGGAGGGGGAGGAGGGGGGGGGGCAGAAGAGCGTCGATGGTTTCAGAGGAGAGGAGAGAAGAAAAATAGGGGAGGCGAGAAGAGGAGAAGGGGAGGAGGAAGAAATGTGATGGAGTTAGTGTGGATGACGGAGGGAGAGAGTAAAGGAGGTAAAAGATGAGAGGAGGAAAAAAAGAGAAGAAGGAGAGAGGAGGTGAAAGGAGTTGAAAGAGGAAAGGAAGGTGGTGAGCTGAGAGGGGAGCAGATGAAAGAAGAGAGCTGAAGTAAGAACAGAGAAGCAGAAGAGAGAGGGGGGGGGGTGAAATTAATAGTAATTGAGGCTTTAGCGCTGCCAAGGTTAGGTCTTCCTTTCTCCCACTCCTGTAAAGTGGACGAACGCCTCCACCAAACAGTAACACTCTATACGAGGCGAAGGAGCCGCGGCCCGACGAGCATCTTGTTCCTCTCTGTCGTATTATGCAGATCAAATGGCTAAAAGCGCTGCGACCGCAGGCTGCGAGGGACGTCTCTCTCTGGATGACAGATGTCCTCTCCTGCAGTTACTCGGGCCGACGTCTTTCAACCTGTTCAATCCCTCCGTCTCACGCTTCCTCTCAACACACGGTCTGTTTTTCTGCCGTCTCCACACACAACAGCGCGATGAAGTGGAGACACACAAATATGTTTTTAACCTAAGAATTGATTTGGAAGGTTGGTATCTAATCAGATCTGACAAAGTGGTAGAAAAACTGCCACTCACAGACTTCGGGGGAATAACATCATGACATACAGACTAAATAATAGTCTATATAATAATAACTGTAAAGGTTATCAAAATGGTAGGTAGAAAGGTATCAGGCTGATGGGGAAAAACACACGTCCTCACTTAATGTAGCCTTGGATCACGCTTGCAGAAATGCAAAATGCCACGAATGTTTAGACAACAAAACTACTTGGTTAGGGTTAAAAAAAAGATCACGGTTGGTGTTGAAATAATAACGTAAAAATGTAACGAAAACCACCATAGCAACGTAACTAGCGGACTTTCATACGTAACATTACGTAACAAGTGTAATGTCAACATTTACTTTTGGTAAGGAACTTGAACAGCTGTCTCCCGAGTGAAAGTCCTGTGTTTGTTGGACTCATCCACCTGCTCTTTGTGGACTCTCTTGCCTGTTATTCTCATTATTATGACACACAACGTCACTTGCTCTGACTGAACGTAAAAATGTCCAAATGCAACGTATCCGTGGCTTGCGGACACAACGCCGACATGTTTTCTCTGGCGACTGTGCTGTGCTGGTGCTGCTCCATGTCTGCTGGATGTGTAAACATGCAACTGTTTGCAAGCAAAATGGCCCTTAATAACGTATACAAAAAAATACTTTAATTTACCAATTGAACTGATTTAGGATAAGGGTTGATCTATTGATCTTTGCTTGTTATATGGTTGAAAAGGACGCCTGCCAACAGAAACAACGTGTTTCACATAATACTTCCCAACACACATCATTGGTCACAGCAGTGCCATCAGGCTGGTGTAATGCTTCACCACCACAGTGCCAAAATGTATCAACCATCTCCATTATGAACAGTGTTTTTGTAAACCATTAATCTGAGCATGAGGAAATGTTCCATTCTAAAATAAACAGGTGTTTATCATTGACTTCACACATCTTCACAGACTTGGTTCGTGTTGCTTTTGTCTTTTGGTTCCAGTTTCTCATTATTTCTCTACACTCTGCAGGTAGATATACTATCAAGCGACACTGGCTTGCTTTCCCCGCTGTGTAGCGCGTACGCACATCAGCAGGGAGCTCGATAAATGAATGATGCCGCTCGGGATGTCCAGTCCGCAGCCACATTTGTGTCCACGCATAATCTGAGATGGGAATGTGTGCCAGGAATTCCTAATGGATTTCACAGCTTTGAGATCGGATTTCCATTTGGCCAAACTGGAGTGAAGGTCTTTTCCTTTGTATTTCTTTAGCAAACTAAATCAATTTGTCTGTAATGATCTGCTCAAATGGTGCGATGGATGATTAGTTTGGCTTGTAGTGCAGCAGGAAACCCTGACCTGGTGCATGACCCATTGCCCTTAAACTTGATTGCTGTTGTTCTCTTTCATAAAGTAAAAGAGATAATTATGACACCAGGGCATCCAGGAAGCAAAATGTGTTGACGTACTGATTATGGCTCATTATGGATAACGGAAACATCACAACAACAAATCTGTTTGTCATAGAAAGGACGCAGAGACGCCTCAATTGAGCAAAGCAAGGATACCTTACGAGTTTGCCTCTGGGTAATTTGAACCATTCACATGCATCTACGAAGTACGTGGCACTATTTTCCGCAGGTATTGCCACGAACGCTGCAGGTGATGAAGCCAACCTGCAGAGAACTACGGTGGCCTTCAGGTAACATAGAAACATAAAAAGGCCGTCTTTGGTTTGTCTGCTCTGGGCTACCGTAGAAACAGGACTGGAGAGGAGCCGCTCCCTATGTAGAAATGACTTATTCTAAGTCAACGGAAACACAATTCTTCTTTACAGGTGATTATACACTAAGGAAAACATGACTGCTATATTCCTTTCCTCATTTCCTCGAATAGATCTCCCGAAATGCTACACACTGGCCCTTTAGTTTGGACCTGGACAACAATCACCACTGCAAATAATACTTTTTTATTGATTTCCTTGAAATCAGACCTGTTTTTCCTCTCTCCACCTGCCATCTACTGTGACCCAATTTGCACTTTGATGTCCTGGAAGAAGGAGAGACTCTTACTTTATGGATCCCTTGAGTGTTACAAAGAGCTGACCCACCTCTGTGCTCCTCACCTCTATCCCTCCATCTGGCTTTCTAAGCTCCTCCTCCTCCTCTTCCTCCTCCTCCTCCTCTTCGCTCTTCGGCATTCTCGCCGTCTTTGCCATCTGCCATTTATACTATATGTACGCATGTGTGTTCGTGTCACTCCCTGTTATTATTTATTCAGGATTTTGCATGTAATATACAACAGGAGCATAACTCTGCTGTGTGTTTGCGCCTTCGGGCCTGTGTGCATGCCATATAGGAGCACAAACGAAGGGCTGTTTTGCCCTCATTCTGTCACCCCCCCCCCATCACACGTACACATCAATTCAAATGCAAACAACACACAACATGGACCTCACTGGGCAAAAATGTTAATGGGGTAGCCGTAGAGTAACAACCACCATCCACACACACACACACACACACACACACACACACACACACACACACACACACACACACACACACACACACACACACCTTTTATTGTAGTCACATTGTCAGTACCACAACAAGCACACACCTTTCCTCTGTGGCACGTACACACACACACACACACACACACACACACACACACACACACACACACACACACACACACACACACACACACACACACACCCCTCATGAGGGAGGCAGATCCTCAGACTCGGGTGTAACTCTCTGCAGAGGCATCCTGATTACAGCAGCGGAGAGGGAGGGAGAGGGAGGGAGAGGGGGATTCGTAAAGCGCTCCATAACTTTTTGTTATTTCATCGGCAGCCTTGGGTGAATGGATTATTCATGGGTGGGGAAAGAGGGAGCAGTGCAGGGAGGTATAGAGAGTGAGGAAAAAAAGAATGACAGAAAGACAGAAATGAAGGAAGGAAGGAAAGACATTAAGAAAAAAAGAAAGGGAGGGAGGAAGGTTAAAAGAAAAGAAAGAAAGGAAGGCTATTAAGAGCGACAAAGAAAGAAAGAGAGAAAGAGAGAGTGAAAGAAAGAAAGTAGACAGGAAGAAAGAAAGTAGAGACCAATGAGTCTATGAGAAGCTATAATCATTACACCGCGGATGATTCCGCTGCTCCAGCTCTCAATCCCACAAACACACACACTCGTCTACACACCTGAATAAACATGATCTACTTTACATCGAATAAATCCACCAAATGCAGCAACATAAATACAGGTGCAACTGCATAAACATGACTCGGCTAAAATGTACTGACACCTCGAAACACCTGAGCACACACACGCACAAACATTTAACTTGAATTAACACCCATCTGTATCACTCATCTGGACACCTGGTTGAAGTGTGTGGTGTTCTGTACACACCGACGAATGTTACAACGTCGATAAGCGAACGCACACAAACACAATCAGCTCCGGTCGGCGTTGGCCGCCGAGAGCGTCGCTAGCCTGCCGTATCATTCACACACGGCTCGTAAAAACACGCTTCACACACACACATAGATGAACAGTGCAACATACTTATTAACTTAACGCATTTGAGCTCCCTCTGGTAAACAATTATTTGTGTACATGTCTAAGGCTTTTATTATGAAAGGTAAGATTGGACGGAGTAGGATCTGGTCTGCGCTGCCTTTGTCAAGGTGGAGAGGACCAATAAAGTTTGCCTTACTGGATAGGGAGACTCCGTGTTGTTGTATGTTATATCCTTTTGAATATATCCTTTATCCCCAGTCTAAAAACGTGCGTTTTCTGAGAAAGTATTGACCATAAAGCACGGTATGCCGTAGGGCGGGTATTACTGTGATTGACAGGTCTCTGTCGCTACCAGAGCTGTATCCGGCGTCCAACCTCACTCCTCCACATTCCAAATAACTTCCGTTCATCGGTTGCAAAATAGCCAAGATGGTGACGGCGAAAATCGCCGAACGCGATGCTTCAAAACGTCAGTCCATAAACCAATGGGGGACATCATGAGGACTACGTCCAGTTCTAATACACAGTCTGTGCCCCGAACACATATAAACACACACACACACACACACACACACACACACACACACACACACACACACACACACACACACACATATACAACAAACAGATTGAAGTAAACAACAAAGGGCAGCAACGGTAATAACATCAGTGTCGCTATTGAGTGTGAGGCCCGGGCAGAATGCCAATGACCTGAAGGTACGGAGGCTGGAGTGAGACGAGACAGAAACACACAGAAACATATGAGAATGTCCATGAGAACACATGCGAAGAATATGAATGCATCCATGAACGTGGCCACGTGTGAACAAACCCCCACACAGAAATGAAACAAAACGGAGAGAGACAGAAGAGAACTCAACAGTATCTCTCTCACTCACACTCACACACATACAGAAACACAAAAAGGTCAATGGTGTAATTCTCTGCTGACAGAGTCAGTGCGACTGTTCTGATCGCTGTAGACAGAGGCGAGCTGACCACTTGTAATTTGTGGTGACCTTTACCACGCCGGCTAACCCAATGAAGAGCCTGTAGGCTGGCATCTGCTCGCACTTGAACATATGAGATCTCAACAGCCTATTAGCTGGTAGCAACAAAAAAAATAAAAAATGTAGCAAAGTTCCCTGGAATGAACCGCACGAACAGGCCGACTGAGTCACATTCTGGTTCATTTTCTGCAGTAGATCGATGCTGCCGGGTTCAGAGGTTTCATTTCCACTAGGGTCAACCGTGATTCAAAAATGTGTGTACTCACGGTACTGCAAGGCATTGTGGGTAAAATCCCCATCGAGGACTTTACCTTCACAGCTGTCTGGGTGACTGTTTAGATCTATTTCAGGATGTAACCACATCGTCGGTATGAAAAGACATGTGTGAGCTGGGAAACAACAAGAGATGTCACATCTTTTTTTTTTTTTTTTTTCAGACTGCACGCTACTGTTTTTCCCCACAGCTTGGTTACGATACGCACCTTTATCTTCTGACTGAACTTCAGCGAGCAAAAACATGCCACGATAACTGTGATCAAAGGTTTTGACGAGAGATATCTCACATTGAGTCTCAAGTCCTTTTGGGTTGAGTCAAAGTCACATGTCTTCAGGCCTCTGTATGTGACCCATTAGAATCAAACATTCAAATATTCTTATTTTAAATATGATTTCGAGTCAAAACATGAGCTGATTTGTGAGATGTTTTTTGCTTTCAAATCTGAAATCAAGTCTAAAGTGAATTGAATCTAGGCCAAATCAAGTCTTGATTTCCAAATCGTGTGACTTAAGTCCATCTTTCAAGTCTACAACTCTTGAAAGTAGCTCTTAGTTAATGCTGATCATCTGGCACAGAAAAATATGAGACTAAACTTCAACACACAGCATCGTGTGACACCTGTGTCATACAGACAGAAGAAATAGTCCAGGTCAAGTTTGTGCCTATCTGTGGGAGCAAATGGGAACAAATTGCTGCCTTCTTAGAGCCGATGCATGTCTTTGCTTAGAAATAGGAGAAAGCCAGGTCCTGTAGTGAAAGAAAAGGGCCTACTTGTGCCTTCGGAAAGTAGCGGAGAAGACCTGAATGAAGGAGGAAGTGTTGAAGAGGACACATAGGGATGAATGAAAGTGTAGAAGGTTGGCTGAAAAGGTACATTGAGGGGTAAGAGGCATGGATGATAGAGAGGGGGGAAGCCGGGACGAAGGTGTGGACCACATGTGATAAGAGGTAAAAAGCTTGTCTATCGTGTTAACAGTGCTGCAACGCTAATACAAGATTTATTAATCCTTTCAATTTCACAGCTTGCTTTTTGTTTGTTCGTGGATTGAATCCAATTTCAGTTGTTTAATTGAATTTCCATTTTGAATGTTAGTCTTTTTCTTCTGTTCGGCCTTGTTTTTGTTTGTTTGCTCTTGGTGAGATGCCTTCATAAGCCAATTTCACTGCCAGAATCCATCTTTTGTTTCATTATCTCCTCCCAGGCACAAGCCTGGAAGGAGATTATGTTTCAGGTTGTGTGTGAGTGTTTGTTTGTGTCTGTATCTGTCCACAGCCAATCTTGCATACTACACGACCCATCAGCCTGATATTTTTTGTGCTCATGTATAACTGTATGCACAAGGTCCTCTTGGGGTTGCGGTGTATCACACTTTTCTAGTTTTCTTATTGAGGGTTTCGTACCGTCACTGACGGTTGACTCCTTACTACTCTTAACTGGCCGGTAGGGGCCGCAAGTGATCAGCAACTGCTTCAGTTTGTAATCTTGTTTTCTATTAAACACTAGAAAGTGTTCCTCTCTCGATTTGCACGCCTAGGTATCAGTAGTATTCCTGATCTATTTAGTTATTTATTAAATGATCCGATAACCATATTGTCACTGAAGCTCGATCCAGCTGTTTGAGTCAATATGGGGCCAATATCCGCTATCAGTATCTGTGCATCTCCACTCAACACCCAAGAAGCTCACCCTGTCTTGCTTCCGAGCTGCTGTTCAAAAGTCTGTGGGATTATTACACACATTATTATTACTTGACAGAGGCAGAGAGCAGGCTCCGCCTAGGTTGCAGAATATTTCTTTTCTGTGTCTTTTTATTGGGCATAAACCTTGTGTTTACGCTCGTATTGTCGTAAAAACGGAAGCATAAAACTCTTCAGGTCTCGGTTTACGGCCGTGAGGTGGGGCAGAGAGCTGCGTATATCAATGAGAACATATCTGTTGCGCGAGATGTACGAGTGAAAAACGCGTCTGATACGCTTGCAGTGTAGACGGGGGGGGGGTTGGACAACTCCAGTTTTGTTTTGCTATTATGGATCATTCACTCTAGGTCGTTAGTTTGATCCCGTCCACACATCAAAACGTCATTGAGCAAGACACTGAGGTCGCTTTTGACAGAGACATCTGTAATGTAATATTATGTCATTGCAACTACACTTAATGTCAACACTTTCAAAGTCTGGTTCGAAACTGACCCACGTCATCAGGTGTGACTCTGTGAATCTTTCAGCAGGCTCACGTTGATGAGAACACTCAAGCGATCTGTGAGGAATAACATCAGAGCTGGCACTCCTCCAGCTCAACGCAGCGAAAAATATTACCGCCGAGAGCTCATTAGAAAAATAATACACGTCTGATTGACTTGGTGCCAGTTTGAAAATCAACATGCAAATTGAGCATCTCCTCCTCTCACAAAAACATGCGATCGAGCCGAGGGTCATTGATCAAGTGCTTCCAACGGCATCTGTGAGAATTTTTCATGCGAGGGCTCGGTTCAGAAGTGGCCTGCGCAGCTTAAGTATAATTGGCATGAATTCTTCATGTGGCTTTTTCATGAGCCGCTAAAACCACAGCACTGTGTCAGTTTTGGAAAAATGGTGCTGCCAGAAATTCAATAGTTGAAAAACACAGACTTTTGTGTCCTCAAGGTTATCGCCACTCAGTAAGCAGAGGTTTCTACAAAGACTCCGACCCTTAAAAGCGGCAGACGGGATTTCTATTCATACCATCAATCACTTTTTAAATGAGGTCAGCTCCTTTTAAAATGCTCTGTGTCACTCCTGAATGAAAGGGCCTTTGCATGACTCACAGCTTTTAAAAAACATAACGTGGAGAGAGTTTCTTGCTTATGCCACAATAACAGTCTAATAACAAGAGACAAATTCTTAAATGGAGATTTCCCATTTAGAATTGAGATGCTCTGGAGAAAACTCCTCGCTTTAAAAGGTCAGAGGGAGTCTTTCTTCTGCTGTGGAGTGGAAAAGCACAGGGGCAAAAGATAACAACGCAGACCAAACCAATCCTGTCAACAACAAAATATGTTTAAATACTACAAATTTGCTTTGGCAAATGTGTTTTGAAGGAAGCAAAAGTGATGCATGAATTATGTTTGCTCTCAATGTTTTTTTCTAACCCGTTTTGTACTGTATCTAATGGTCTAGTTACTGTAGGCTCACACTTTGATTAAAGCAGCGCTAATCAACAGATTCCATATTAAAGTTAATATGAGGAACTTGTAACTGTTTCTGAAACAATCTCAGTTTAATACTGATGCCCCTATATGTCCTACATAAGTAAACAAGACCATCAGCAAAAATATTTTTTATTTCTTTATATCGGATTTTTTTTCCACCCCTGCAAAATCAGGTGAAAGGATTCACTGCCCTCAGGGTCGTCAGAAGCTCCTTCAGGTGAGACTCCAGCGGGGCCTCCCCAGGGCGCACAGACCAGGATCTGGCTTCGCTGCAGCCTTCGACCTGCAGTCAGAGCTCCGGTGGCAGGAGGAGAGCTCAGCCACCAGCAGCAGCAGCAGCTCCTCCACCAGCCAGGAGCAGAGCTTGGCCTCACCGCTCGGCCGGTCCCAAATGGGATCCAACAACGACAAAACGCTGCTGGACACTGAGGCTGTATTGCTGGGCCCGCTGGAGCGAAGGAAGGCACGGTAGAACCAGAACCAGGACAGAGCGGGGCAGACTGTCAGATCCTGCTGCTGTACAATGAGAGGTTTTCTAAAGATGTTCTGGTTCTCAGAGGCATTACTGCTTTTGTCCACAGGGACCGCCAACATCTACACAAAATGAAAGTTTCTATAAGTAGCTTCAACATTGGATAAAAGGATGTATAATGAGAGAGGTATTTTCTCATTGTAAGAGAATTCGTTTTGGCAGCTCTGTTCTCTGTTACCAGCAGCAGCAGGCAGCTGTTTTCATTCATTTCAAGCTCTGATATACCAACTGAACCTTCCCTGTCCCCAGCACCAAACACCACACAGACAGAGTTAGCAAACAGCTTGTGAACAAAGTGTTCAGCAGCTAAAAAGTCAGATACTGTAAGTTCGACAAGAAGTGGTGGAGCCCAAAACAGAGCTACTGTAAAAAGGACAGTAAATATTGGCCAGTAACATGTTTACATATGTTGCCCCATATCTGCTGGAGGTGTAACACGCTTGCATCAACAACTTGTTGTTATGTCAATGTTGTGTTTTAAGCTTCACCGCCCTAATATTTAACCAATAATATATATATATATATATATATATATATATATATATATATATATATATATATATATATTTTTATGATCCTTCCCTAACCCTCAACCAAGTGTTCTGAGTTGGCTAAACATAATAATAAAAATGTTAATAATGCCTTTGGCTGTAGTTATGGCGGGAGTAAAGGAGGAAGTCAGGTGACAGAGTAGAGAGAGCGAGGAAGTCTGGGTAGGGAGAAGGTCTCTGTGTAATGTAAAAAACATACTCATTTTAACCAAAACCATGATTTTTTCCGAAACCTAACCAAGTAGTTGTGCTGCCTGAACCCAACCAAGTGGTTTCTCTGTAAACACAGAAGTTTATTTTGAAATGCATGTAATGACAGAAAACAGACTCGTGCAAAATTGACGCTAGAGGGGAACTTCACATAGTTGGGAGTGAACATGTGTTGATTGTTATATTGCGTAAAAAAGTATCCTGAGGAAACATAAAAAAACAAAACATTGCTAAAAAATTTGCCAGGGATGCTAGAGGAGATAGATTTACATTTTTAGACAATATTTCACCAATAGTGGCTGAATAATACCTGGATATAATGGAGTCGCTATACGTGACGATAGTAAAAACAAGTGACACTCAAAAAGCTGTGATCTGGATTATTGGATTTGAAATAAACAACAAGCTGCATGATAACCATACGCCTCTTCTTTAGAACTAATGAAAAAATGCAGATACATTCAACATGTTTCCTCATTATTGATTAAAAAAAAAAAAAAAAAAAAACATAACACGGGCAGCATCTCATTTCCGGAAAGAGAGAGAGAAAAAAAATTTGGTGATGCAAATTAGTTTTATATGAACTGAGTTATCAGGAGACTGGTTGACAGAAACACACACCACTCAAGCACAAAGCACACACAAAAAGACACCATAGAGTCTTTGGACTCAGACATCTTCATGCATGCACACACACACACACACACACACACACACACACACACACACACACACACACACACACACACACACACACACTGTAGTGCTGTGAGTCAGTATTCCTCATTGTGTGTGTTTGTGTGTGGACGTGTCTTCAATCTACACACAGAGGTGATTTCCCCACAGTCCGCCTCTGATTGGATTTGGTTTAATTCAAATAAACTGAGGCCTTGATTTAAATGGAAACGCACTATAGCCTATTATGTGGCACGGTGGAGGACTGTCTCACTATATCAACTCTGAATTGCATTAAGGCTCTCGCTCACCCTCTCCCTCTCTCAAGGTGATGGGCTCTGACAGACTCACAGTAATACGAGAGGGTAACATTTCCTTTGACCAAATCCAGCGTGCAACTTATAGATGAATGTGTGTGCATTTGTGTGTGTGTGTGTGTGTGTACGAACAGACATGGCACACGCACACACACACACACACACACACACACACACACACACACACACACACACACACGCACACACACATATAATTAAATAAGTGTCTGAGCTGTGATAGGCTATAATAAATTTGGTGACACTGTACACTATTGAGGTTGGGAAGTCGACAGCGTAATAAAAGAGTTTTATCGGACACGGTGTGCGTGCGCATGCGTGTGTGTGCGCATGCGTGTGTGTGAAATAGAGATCCAACAGGTGGGTAATTGTCCCAACGAGACAGAAAGTCCCATTAGCCCCTCTGTCAAAAAGAAAAGTAGCTCAGTCCACGCTGGTTGCTGATATAGATCTCTTTGTGTGTGTGTGTGTGTGTGTGTGTGTGTGTGTGTGGGGGGGGGGGGGGGGGGGGGGGGGAAACAAGAAGAAAGAGGGGGGGGAGAGACGGAGAGATAAACAAGAAGAAAGAGGGAATACTGAAGTGTGTGAGTTGGAGATGAAAGACAGAGGACTAGAAACTATCACACACACGCTTACACATGCACACACACGCACACACACAGTCGTGTTTTTATCACAACATTGACTTACACTTATTTCCTGGAGACAAACCATAACCATAACCGTTACCAGCCTGATCCTAACCCTTACCCTAACCATTAAACCAAGTCTTCATCCCAAAATGTAATGATTTACATCATGTGGACGTGCATTTCATTCCCATAAGGAAGGTGGGTTCCCACATTGTGACTGTGTAAACTGATTTATGTCCCCACAACGTGAGCAATACACGCCCCCACACACACGGTCGCCATATTCTGTTTAAATAAACATGGGCACAAACATCCACGCAGTGATACGAGATTGTTTTTTATAATGGAAATGGACTGTATCCTATATGTACACACACACACACACAGATACACACACACGCCTGCATCTTATAGGCTATTCCCTAATGGAACCACATCCTCTCCAACATATTCTCTAACACACATACTGGATGCAAACACACACACACACACACACACACACACACACACACACATATACACACACACACACACACAGCCTATTTCTCTTCTCTCTAATGGAGCCGGACCCCTGAGAATGACAACCAGGCCGATACGCATCAGTGGCCATTACCCACAAGGCAGTGCGTCAGGGCCGTAGGGCCGGCCGGCCGGCCGCCCACTCTCTTCGCCTTTCACCCCACATCCGTCAAAAACAGGTACACGCTGCTCCCAGTGTTTCTCCACTATCTCACTCTATATATACTTTGTCTCTCTCCTTGTCTCTTTCTGCAGGGAAGAAAGTCAAATTTCAGACTTTTTTTTCCTTTTTTTTATAAGACCTTGTTAAAGCCACCCAACCAGGTAAGAAAGTACATTTCCTTCCAGAGGACATTTTCTACCCTCTCAGCCTGATTTGAGAGGAATTTGTTCCGTCTCGGGGGATTTTTTTTGACCTATGAATTAATCCGCTTGTGTATTGGCTAGTAAACAGTCCATTTGTAGTCTGTCACTGACATTTGTTTTATTCTAAATCACCATTAACCATCCCATAAACAGAGATATGTTTCTCCGCTCCAAGGCGCGGACACAGTTTGTTTTCTTATTTCATTTTTACAGCCGGCGCATGCTGGCAGTAATCGCCCAGTCATGAGTTATCACGAATCATCTACGGTAGGGCAGAATGTGAAAAAGGATTCACCTGCATTTCTGTCCCCGTTTTTAGTCTTAAGACAGAGTGTGAAATGTAATGTTACCTTTGACCCTGAGTGAATCCAATTCATATATTTAACGACAAAATAATAAAATAAAGAAACCGAATAATTAAATGATTCAAAGTAGCTTGTTATCATCTGAACATCGCTGATTAAGGTCTTGGAACTTGAATATGGGCAGCCGAAGAAAACAAACAGGAAATGAGTTGTTGAGGTACATGAGCGAGTACAAGGGAAATTAGAAAACATCAGGAACAACTACACAATATAATGATATATAATACAGCAAAACCACAAATTAAGGCTTTAGAAATGAATTTCAATCATTAATCATGAACCAGACTGCCAAAGCCCACACAGGGCCTGTGAGAGGGGAGGTAGATGGGTCAACCAAAAACCAAGCCTTCAACTTGGTGGGTGGCACTCTGTGCATGTAATGTATGTTTGTATGCAATATGTCATTTTGTATCGTTTTAACAGCAGACACCGTATATTTCCAAGACAAATTTCCTATCTTATCTTAACTAGGAGACCGCTGAGACTTCTTGTTTTACACTTTCCAGTGTAAAACAAGAAGTCAACGTTGATTTATTTGTCACAACTTGCATACTTCAGTAACTGCACCGCCGTAGTTATTTTAACCCAAATTTAGATCTTTCTCTAAACCTAACCGAGTAGTTTTGTTGCCTGAACCTAACAAAGTTGAAGATGAAAGTTTATTTTAAAAAGACTGTATGCACGTAATGAACAGAAATTGACACGTGTTGCTGGCCGACTCCTGAATATACAACAGGTCGTCCAAGCTAAAGGACAAAATATGGCTTTGATCATTGCTTTCTAAATTACATTAGCATTTAAGGGTGGTCCAATCGAAACTATTCAGAAGAGCTGATCAGAATGGAATGGCTTCACCGGAGTTCTGAGTTGTGTCTCTAAAGCCGCTTCGATGTTCTCTATAAAAGGTTTGCAGCTAAGTCATGTGATCAGAGATCGCTATCGGTCGATACTGCTTCCAGCGCTCTAGATCAGAGAACCCTTATTTTATGATCCTGGTCCCCTTATTGGGAAGACAACAGCGTTATTCAGTGCCTTACAAAATGCACGTTACAAAAATGATGATTTAGACCGTTTCCTGATCTGCCACCGCTGTGGTCAAAGTTTGGTTAGGTTTAGCCTCATAAACTACTTGGTTAAGGTTAGTAAAAGCTTGCAGTCATGATAAAAGTACACCAATGCTGACTGTTGGGTAGGAAATTGGGACGTGAACAGCTGTCCTGGATCAACATATTGTGACATCAGCCAGCATGATGCCGCGTTGGCCTATCAAGTTCTTACAAGAACACATTGCGGGTAGATGTGATGTACAAACGTATTTCTGTGATCGTTAAGATGAAGTGATTGTGATAATTTCCAGAGTATTCAAGCCTTGTCTCAAAATATTATAAAACAGGAGTTTTGGCAGCTGATAAAAAAAAGCCTATCTTGCAAAAACTCAACTTCCTGGATCATATTTAATCATTTTACTGGTAGCTGAAGCAACACACTCACACCTACGCAGCCTCCTGGTTGCTTTTTATTTTTTTAAACCCAGGGCGGTTTTCGGTGTGAATGCCTGCTGTACAATCTCACACTACCTCACCTTTTTGTTTCTGACAGACACAGTCATAATTGTGGCACAGCCACACGCTGTTATTTTCAGGTAACACAAGTCAGTTTTGGCAAATGAACAATGCTGTTGTTTTCGTGGTGACGACAGTATCGAATAGAGCATTTATATTGCAAACCTTTTCTGGATTGACCTGAGAGGTAAACCTTTGTTTACTTACTGGGGCGACTGTGGCTCAGTGGTGGAGCAGGGTTGCCCTTCAATCAAGAGGATCGGCGGTTCGATCCCCGGCTCTGCTAGTCCATGTCGATGTGTCCTTGGACAAGACACTTAAACCCAAACTGCTGTGGTTTTTGAATGCTAGATAGTCCTGATGGGCAGGTGGCACCATGTATGGTACACTGTCCATACATGGTGGACAGTGTACCATACACTGTCATCAGTGTATGAATGGGTGTGCAAGCGTTATACGTTTTATTACAGTTACCCTTTACTACAATCCAGTCTAGATTTTGACATCGCACTATGTGCCTGTTTTTAACAGCTTTCTCTTCCACCTCCTCTCTTCATAGCACCTCTGTCTCTCCTATTACCTTTCTTTTCCTGTGTGGTGTCTTAACTGCCGCTCAGTCATTCCCCCGAAGTATCAACCCTGTCTCTCTCTCTCTCACTTTCTCTTCCCTCCCCCCCTTCTTTCAATCACCTCTTTTTTCCCCCTCCTCCTTTCCCTGCTGTCTCTCCTCGTCATTTCCACTTGTCAGGATAAAAGGAGCAGACAAATGGATGGACAGATGAATACCCAGATCTGCAGAGGGGCAAAGGGAATGATGGAGCGATGAAATAAAGGAGTGACAGTGCGTGACAGCGCTCAGCTGAGCCCCGTTCAGGGCGCTGAGAGGAAGCGGAGGAGAGAGAGGGGAAGAAACGGCCGACAGAAAGGATAAAAAAATTAAGAAAGAGAATGATGGGGGAGGACGGATTTAAAGCCATATCTATTGTTCCATATTTAGTAGTAACTGGTAATAATCCATGACAAAATGATGTAAATAAATGTAATATTGGATTCTGTTGCCAATTGATAAAACACAATAGTGATTCATCATTTTGTCATAAAAGCTCTCATATTTGCTGCATTAAACACCCACTAAGCCTACGTGGGCTGTCAAAAGGAAGCAATGCACATTGTGTTTTCTGGATCATTCGTTACGGCCCGACCCCGTATTTATGGTTGCTTCACCTTTCCTCTTTCCAAGCTTTCCGCTCTCGCTCAGCGGAACTGAGCCCTCTCAAACTTTTCTCACTACCGGTCAAATACCACAGTTTGCCCAATGGCACTCTTTAGCCTCTGGATGCACAGGTCTTTCAAGTGACTCCAATGTAAACCCATTCGCATCAATATAAGACGCTCTGAGCAACCGTTGAGTAAAAAGTGTGCGATACTGCATTGAGGGTGGGTGGGAGTGTTGGCGGACGGGTCAAACACAGGACTTTTGCCCAGGACGCCGGTGTTCAAGTGAAACAAAAAGTCGTAGTAGTAGTTCTATTGCCAAAACCTATACTTCTTGTGAAGTTGGAAGTTTATTTTGAAAAGACATCCATGAAATGAGCCCGTCCCAAGCTGACGCTGGAGGGGAACCTAGAGCGGCATAATTTGAAGCTTAGGCCCACTGACCAAGCTTCTGTAAAAGTGATGTGTTGGCCCACAACAACGATAGTAGTGGCAGACATACCACAGGTAAAGTAGACAGGCAGACAAAGCAGCTTTTCATTTATAGCCGTTACCTATCAATTTAGCTGAAATGACAACTGTCGCTGGCAGATTGAACCAGCTTTTTGGCATGACTGTTGAAAACGCAGTCATGCCAACAGATTAAGGAAAAAGCTGCATGTCCCAACAAAAAAAAAAAAAACAGCATCCGCCACTTAAAAAGATAAAGACAAAGTATCGTTCTTGGATTGCGGTTTAGAGCTATGTAGTGCGAGTATTACAGTGTGAGAGTACAGAGTATGATCTTATGTTTTCCTTATTTCATTCTAATGTAACCCCGTTTAGCTGTTCAGTTTACAGCAAAGACTTTGTACGTTCCAGCAGAAGACTTGTGTTCACCTGCCTCTTTCTATTGTCTTTGCATGGAATCTCACAGCCTGTAATATCAACTTTACAGTTATATGAAACAGACAAAAAAATAATCTGCATTCACCGCTCTTCTCTTGATCTTTCCCTCACCTCAAATGCTTTTATTTGCCAACAAAACCTTTAAAACGTTAATTGCGGTTTAGTTGCCAGGATATTGAATATAAAACAATTTTAGTATAGTACGTTGACATCGTTAAGGTATTCGATATGATTAAAATATTTTAGTTTACTAAAACAAAGCAAAATGGAAGTATTTCTTTCAAAATGTAACATGATGTTAACTGTGTAACTGTGACATACAGTATCTCATTTCTTTCCTTTCTCTTAGTACGAGAGTTGCTTTTATACTGTAAGTTTCTTTAGGACTCTGTCAAGGAAAAGCCTGGAAATTGAGGACTACAACATACAATACAATACAATAGAAAGCAATCACAAACTTCACAGGAAATGGGATTGCTATAACACTGTTGTAAAATGATCGAGGTAGACCAGAAGTTCTCCTTCTATTTCTTCTCAGTCCCTTTCATAATGTGCCGCTACCGACATCAAAATTTACGCGTGGATGTGTATTTAGAATTACCCCGCACCATGATCAGTAATCCCTTATGGTATGGTAATCCCATAATTACTGGATTTATGTACAGAGGTAGCTTCAAAAGCACAGCCTTGTAGATAACTATGACTCAGAGCATTTCCTTTCCCCATAAGAATAATAAATGTGTTGGAGTCTCATGAGAGGTGGGCAACATATGTGACACGACACAATAGAATTCTTGGAAAAACAAGCACATCTCATAATTTATCATGTAAGGCATTCTGAAATGTAACAATAATACCCAGGAGGATAGTATTCACCGAGATTACAGCTAGAAAACTGGCATCCAAATGCCTTTAATCACAGGAAAGACACATCCGTTAGGGGATTATATAACCATTTGTGTATTATCTGAAAGACTCTCCCTAAAGAACTGTGAAGAACAAAAGACAGGAAGAAACAAGTAAGTAACCGTGACCTTGTCTGGTTTAGACTACAGTACAGTCATAATGGTGGTTACACTACATATGAGATGAAACAATGACTATGAAGTTAAAGTACTGACTTCCACCTTTGACTACCAGCATTTGCGTCCATATCAGATGAACAGTGTAGAAATTATAACCCTTTTTTGAAAATACAGTACACCCAATTGTAGTGGACAGAAAGTACTTGGACGAGTCAACATAAACTTAAAGACCTCCTCACGACATGTCGGGTGTTCCTCAATCTTTCAATGGCTGAACTTCAAGAAAGCTAAGGCATTGAATTCTGCCCAAGGACTGTTCCAATGTCACGGATTCTCTGAATTCTACCGAGGACTGAGTCCTCAAGGATGCATGTGTGGGTCCTCCACGCTCATAAAACA